>NW_010967605.1:636209-638644 GCF_000463585.1 Tarenaya hassleriana | reverse complement strand
TGACGGTCTTGGGCGACTTTCAGGTTAACCTTGATATTTTCAGCAGGTACGCAACGGTCTCGAAAGCATAGCCCTAAAAGGACTTCGGAAGATCTGTCTGACTCATCATAGACGAACCATATCTAACAGTGTTCGGTTCCTCCGTTCAGACACGCCATTCCATTGGCGTTCCAGGAGGAGTTAATTGTGAAACAATACCACAATCAACCAGATAGTCAGTGAACTCTTGGCTCATATACTCGCTACCACGATCTAATCGAAGTGTCTTGATCGTCTTGCCAAGCTGGTTCTGTACTTCGTTTCTGAAAGTCTTGAACATTTCAAGTGTTTCAGACTTATGTCTCATCAAATAGACATAACCGTATCGACTGAAATCATCAGTGAACGTAACGAAATACAGATAACCTCCTCTAGCTGGACAGCTCATTGGTCCACATAGATCACTACGTATAAGAGCCAATAAATCTGTCGCTCTCTGTCCTTTCCCCTTGAAAGGATACTTTGTCATCTTGCCCATCAAACAAGACTCGTAAGATTCAAGAAATTCAAAGTCAAATGAATCCAGAAGACCTTCATGATGAAGCTTCTGAATGCGTTTCTCGTTTATATGGCCTAGACGACAATGCCAGAGAAAGGTCGGGTTTATGTCGTTCGGCTTAAACCGTTTGGTACAAACGTTATAGATTGACCTGTATCTAGACGGTTCGTCATCCAAAACATAAAGGTCATTCAACTGGTAACCTTTACCAAATCTCCTCTATAAATGGACATACATTTGTTCTCAATAACAAATCTGAAACCATCCGAGTATAAGCATGAAATCGTCATAATCGTCTTGCTAACGGCAGGAACATAATAGCAATCACGCAACTCCAATACATGTCCAGAAGGTAAAGTCAGATCGTAAGTCCCGATGGCTAATGCAGCATCAACCTTTGCTCCATTCCCAACGCGGAGATCTACTTCCCCTTTTGCCAACAGTATACTTCCTCGCAACCCTTGCACATTTCTACAAATGTGCGAGGCACTTCCGGTATCTAATACCCACGACGTAGAAGTAAACAAATTAGCCTCAATAACGAAGACACCAGAAGTCGGAGCTTCTATAAGCTTCTTCTTCTCCTGATCTTCCAGATAGAGTCTACAATTTCTGTACCAATGCCCAACGGCATGACAGAAATAATACTCTTCCTTTTTGGACTTGGGCTTAGGTTCTATGACAACGCTTGTCATTTTCCTCTTGCCCTTGCTCTTGGAACGCTGCCTTTCGCTGGAACTCTTTCCAACAATTACCATATCACTCTTTCTGTGGCTCTTAGCCTTCTTTTGGAATGACGCATTCTACTGATCAACTATCAAAGAATCGTCCATGCCTCTAATTGCTCACGCAATTGCGAAGTCATGTTTCCAAATATCAAGCTAGACTTGTCCGGATCATCATCCACATGCTTCCAATAAGCATCAATGATCGATCTAGAAGCCGTGGTAAGAGGTTTATCCTTCATAAGGACAGATCGCATCGTCAACTTCGGTATGCTACCGGTCGACGCTATGTTCTACAGAAAAAGACAAAATAGAACGAAAACACATCTACATGCAGATTCTATCAATGATCTACTACCAGCTAGTCCATCATCAATCAACGACAACATAGATGCACGTACAAGCAATATTCCCATACAGAAAAATAACCCTATAATAATTTTCTATATGGGACTAAGATCCGTATTTCACATAAGAACAAGTTTTTACACTCAGCCTTATGCTATTTAGGTAGACATCTAATGTCAATCACATCCAATGTGATTCTTAGATCTTTTATGAGACTATGATATCGAATATCATTGTATACTCGTCTCATCTGTACCATCAAGTCTCAAGTCAAACTTGACAAGTAAACCATGTTCAATTTAGATCTTTTATGAGACTATGATATCGAATATCATTGTATACTCGTCTCATCTGTACCATCAAGTCTCAAGTCAAACTTGACAAGTAAACCATGTTCAATCTGTGGGAACCACGATTTCCCACCCTGCCTCACAAAGATAATCCGGCACGCTCAGCTTTGGCATGACCCGTGTTACGGACGATCGATGCCTTGATAGGCGCTCTAGTAATGGGAGGTACACGCTTAACATTACATAAATAAGGGATTTTCGAAACCACACTTAAATCAAGCATCTACTTTCAAGCTATGAGAACCACCATTTCTCCATCTTGCCTCACCAAGATAATACGACACACCCAGCTTTGGCATGACCCATGACACGTACGATCGAGGCCTTGACAAGTGCTTTACTCGTAGAGCTCCTAGATCTAACCGGTTTCTGTGCAACGATTGTACATAATCCGAATAGACTATACATTCGATTATGTAATCCCAATCCCTAAGCTCCCACTCAATCAAGCATATCTAATATCTCGATTAAGTT
>NW_010967605.1:621180-636184 GCF_000463585.1 Tarenaya hassleriana | reverse complement strand
AATCACAGTTGACCGGTTTAAGCAACGATTGCTCAAATCAGATCCCAAAACGAAAAACCAAATTTTGGTGAAGCCCCGGGACCCTGACCGATCGGTCTAGGCCTAGACCGATCGGTCTACACGGCTCGGTCTCCAGGTCAAGGTCGGTCCAGACCTTTCGGTCCGGAATGGTCTAGACCGATCGGTCTGGGTCCAGACCGATCGGTCTACCCATGCAGACCGTTCAGTCCGGACCTGTCGGTCCAACCGACATGCGAAACCCTAGACCGATCGGTCTACCCATGCAGACCGTTCAGTCCGGACCTGTCGGTCCAACCGACATGCAAAACCCTAGACCGATCGGTCTAGGCGAAAATGTGATCAGATCTCGTTTTCGTCGTTTCTGCCCCGTTTCAGACCTGAATTCGACTCCGTTTTCGCTTGCGAACTCAGAATTCGAAGCTCTTGCACACTATACAACAATGAACAGAAAATCTACTCTAGATCCACAATCAAATCATGCATAGCCTCAAAGCAAACACGGATTCAAACAATTCAAATCCTATAACATGCGTGATCGGGTTCTAACAAAATCATGCAGAGCAACCAGGCTCTGATACCACTGTTGGGTTTCCTGGGATCTCATAAGCTAATCTAATTCCTAAGAGATCAATTTTAGGGTTTGCGCAACGGATGTAAAACAAAATTTTTGATAAAAACCCTAAAACCTATCATGCATGATCTTGTAGAAACGCTAGAACGCTTACCTCAATCGATCCGGGCCCTGTGTCAATTGATGTGTTCGTCCGATCACTGTAGGCAGGAAGAATACCTTGCCCTCTATACGTATCCACACGACGGAAAGGATTCCAACGGTTGGAACTTGTCTGCTAAGACTGAAGAACACGTTCTTCTTTGCGCAAGGGTTTCAGGGATCTAACTCTTAGGTTTTCCACTCTCAAAACCTCTCTATAGGGTCTGAAAGTTGTGCCAAGAGGTTAGGAGACGTCACCTAAAGTTAATCCCACTTAAAACCCTAATTAGAGCGAGTTTGGGAAATCCCGACGTCTGGACCGATCGGTCCAAGCCTGGACCGATCGGTCTGGAGCTTATTTTACATCTGGACCGATCGATCTGGAGCAATATCCGGACCGACCGATCCACGTGTCTGGACCGATCGGTCTGGGTTGGCTGGACCGATCGGTCCAGACCTTCTGGACCGGTCGGTCTGGCCTCCGCTGCACCGGGATTTTCTCGTCTCTTCTCGCGCATTCGTCCTTTCGTGTGTGTGTGACCCTGTAGGCTCATCCGATATAGCAGTATAACCCGAAATCTCTTATTTCGGTTACACAAGTCATAGGCGGTCTCTAGCAAGACACTATGACTACCTATCTCGAATAGAGTTTGTTCGTGATCCTACGAACGCCAGTGATGATTCCGTTTGATAATCCTTTTGTATCACGATATCATATGTCGAATATAAGGCATGGACAAGCCACCTTATCTGATTCGACTGCTTTCTCGTTCACTGAGTTCGACTGTCTGAAATAGACGATGTTCGTCTATAGTGTGGCCACACATTTCTATAGTTTCGCTCACACGAGGGGCCCAACGATATCTCTCTCTTTTACGAGAGGTACAAATCCCGTCTTGACTATCTACAATCCAGCCCATGATTCGTTTCGTACCTGATACACACCTTTATAGTCCTCCTGTTACGCAGGACGTTTGACGTATTCAAAGCACGCAACTCCTCATGTTGGATTTCAGATATCTCAGGTCTTAGGATCCAATCATGGAACCGCCATATGAGATTCAAGTCATGGCGCTAGTCCATGTGACAATCTCATGTGGGTCAATCCAGTATTCCGTTCTCCAACGAATACCTATGATCATCTATATGATCATCAATCACACATCATACTAGTCTTGGTATATCATTATTCCCACAATGATACATGACTAGGGAGTTTAGTATTGTTCATAACAATACATGGATTTCATAACACATTTAAGTATGCAAAACATGTAATGAATGAAACACTAATCCATAAATCATAGAAAGCGTCAATACATCAAATGCATCCAAGTAAAGCTCGCAAACAATACATCATAGAGCACTAAACCAACAATCAACCTATATGTAAGAGATAAATGACACAAACCTTCTTTACATCCTTCATATGTATGATGATTTGACATCTATAACATGTCGAAAAATCGTTTGCATCATCACTTAATTCCTCCTCTTGTGCATTTTACTTAAAAGCCCTAAAAAAGTATCTATCACCATGTGACTAGTTAACCTATTTGGAAAACCCAAAAACCCTTATTCTATTTAGGGGTTGAATGGGAGTAGTATTTATTTTGAGTTTTTGGTTTTGTTTTTGGTTTTTGTTTTTTAGTTTTTAGTTTTTGGCTTTTATAGTTTTTACAGTTTTTAGAAAACTTGATTGGTAAAAATAATATTTTAGCTTTTGGTTTTAGATTTTATATTTAAAAATTACCAAAAATGATATTTATTATTAAACAAAAATTATATTTATTAATATTAGTAACAACAATAATAAAAAAATCAACATCGAGAATCCCATAATGTCGCTGTAATTTCATCTCGAATTCCCTCATATACCTAATCGAAGCATCGTTTTGGTTTTCTTCGTCATTTTCATCATCTGATGAATCATCTTCATTTGTTACATCACTTTCTTCAACGGGTTCTGTCTCAAAATCAATATCTTGTAAGTTTGATAAACGAATAAAATTATGCAGTGCCATTGTTGCCGCCACAACCTTTCGTTGGACCCGTATATTGTACCTTGGTTTTTCTCTCAAAACTCGCCATTTCGCCTTCCATATTCTGAAAGTTCGCTCGGTTACTGACCTAAGGGAAGAATGCTTCTTGTTAAACATTTCCTTATAACTAGTAGGTTGGCGTGATGTACTGTATTGATCAGGGTGATACCTCTCTCCCCGATAAGATGTGAGAAAACCGGGTCGAAGAGCATAACCAGAATCACTAAATAATACTTTCCAACAGGGAGAATTGGACATACATAAGATGATCAACTGATGACACATGTTATATATATATATATATAGTATGTAAATTGCATGCACTTACAAATTTCTCATTGTATTTCTGCGGACAGACAATTGACCTCTCCTACAAGTATTGACGCTGCAATTTTTCGGTAGTTTGCCTAGTATCACTCTTCCGATTCCAATATTGTTGTGCATCATGTCCTCCAACAGTAACAAGGATATAGTACCATCTAATGCACCAATGAAACCTCTAAAATACGGCCAAAATCTTCTATCTAATTGCAATTTCGGATGAGGTTGTGTAAATTCATCTGGTTTAGGCTTAAGTAAATCAACGGCCATACGTTCGAGAGCATCTAAAACTTCGTGAAATTTTCGACCCACAGTCTCCTGTGCATGACCAAATACCTTTCCAGCATACCTCTGCATTATGTTTTGAGCGCAAATATTAAGAAAAATGACCACATTTTCTTCGATGTTGATTGTATCGATTCCCTTCAAATCATAGTCGCTCTCTAACTTTTGACATAATGATATGAAGACCGGTAGATACATCCTGATCATATTGTAGCATTGTTCTTCGTGACCGTGAATTAATTCATGGACATACCGTCGTCCACGTTTTTTTATCTAGATTCATCAATTGTCTTGGCATACTCTCTGAAAAATGATCTATGTATGACTCTTCAAAGAAGATGTTAGCATCATCTTCTTCATCATCTTCAATTATTCTATACAACATCTGCATCCAATGAATATAAAATATTATATTAAATTAATAACATATGATCTAAAGATTTTAAACATGTAAATAAATAAGCTTAAAATGATAACAAATACTTATTTAATAAAAAAAACATAAAAATGTAAAATCAAGATAAAAAGAATACTTATTAGATAACATAAAAACAAAAAAATAATAATTTATTTATATAGTAGTTCCTCGATCAATCTAAACATTCGTCCGTTTGATTCATGCCATGCGCTCTAGATAAGAAACGCGAGCTTCCTCATATGGCAAAGTCAAATAAACATGAGCATGTGCCTCATTGCTTTGGAATACATTTATTGCCTCCCAATATAAAGACGAGTTATAAATAATACCGGGTAAGGTAACCAATGAGTTAATTGTACACTCTAATTTATCATCATGTAAACGTTCATATATTCCTGTCTGCTTCATGTAAGCTTCATTAGTCATATAATCGAATGGAACTTTTGATGTTGAACGTTTACGTGATGACGAAGAAGAGTGTGAAGATTTACCATATAACCGTTTGGACCTTTGGTTATATGGGTGAATATGTATTGTCTCACTTATATTATCTAGTGGCACATCGGAATCATCGTCGATATCTTCTGTCTCTGGCAGATTTTCACTTGGGTTTTCTGATTCAACATGTTGATTCACTCCTACTCCCGTATAATATCCATCATCAGTACCAATGTGCTTATTTGCAAATATTCGATCTAATATATCGATATCGGTAAACGGGTATGCTCGTAGTTTTGCAACATCCGATATTTCCTATAAAAAATATATATATAAAATGTTAAATAAATATATTTATCGTGTCTAGATTTTAAATTTGAGAATATGTATATAATGATAAGAATTATATAGAAATTACCTTAATACGATCATTCCACCATGCATCATCCATGTTGATGGCTTGTGTATCAGGATGAAGTGCGACTCCAGTCTTCCGAATCAATTGACGATAAATATCGTATTGTTTTTTAATCGACTAATATTTATTTTTAAATTTTTTCCAGTCTAAATTATAACCCGTGGACTCTCGAAAGGTCTCGATTATTCTCATCTTACTTTCTTTTTTAAGATTTTGACTACGCCATCCAGTGCGATCCAACTCTTTCTCGTATAGTTCAAGAAAAATGTTGACCAACCTATCGGTCCATTGTATCGTCACCTTAAAAAAATATTATTACATACACCAATCAATGATACACAAAAATTATTATACTATAATAAAGATATATTTATAGAATATATACCTCTCTAACATATGACGATTGTCCCTTTGAATTCACCATGTTTGCACTGTAAAAAGACATAAGTTATATTTGTCATTTCGTATATAAATAATATAATATAATATATATATATATATGTATTTATATATAATTAGTATGTATATATACATACATGAATATATACATATTATATATATTCACATACGTATATATATCTATGTGTAAGTATATATATACTATTTATATTGTTCAAATACACATATATATATTGTATTTATAATGTTTCAATATATATATATATATATATATATATATATTCAACATTAATATGAATATCTACATCTATATATATGTATATGTATATATATATATAACTATAGATATAAGATGACTACAATATATATTTTGAATAACGATTTTGAATTACATACCTCAAATTTTGTTCTTTTATAAAAACTTTTTCAAATATGAGTTATAATAAAAATGGTAAGAATATGGTCTTTATATAGACATAAGTATAATGTGAAATTATTTTTAAAATGATGGGTATTTTTGTCTTTAGGATAATTTATATAATTATTTTTTAATAAAAAATAAAAAGACTATCAACAAACCCCTAAGATCTACAAAATATAGGTTTTTAGCTTTTACGTAGTTTTTCTCAAAAAGTGGCTTAGCGGATTTTTAGGAAAAGTAAAATAAAAAATATTGACCGGGAATTTTTTGGGTTTTTAATCTCTAAAAACTTGGAAAACTCCTCCCTATTCAAACTCTTAGAAGCCTCCAAAACCTAAATAATAAAAAATTTCAAATAAAAAATAATAAAATAACTTATCCTTCTTACTTGGTCAATTTTCATGTTCGACAACGATGATGAGTTAGACGATGCATCCATTTCAGTTTTCTTATTTGCAGAAGGCCACTTCGAAATCGTCTATTGAAGATGAAATGCCTATTTGCTTTCAAAAATTGCCTCGAATGCCGAATGAGGTTCGTTTCATTTTTCCGAATAGTTATTTGAGTTGCAATCCCTCGTCTTCTATACACACGTCATTCATCTTCCTCACGCGTTCTCTCACACGATTTAAAATGGGCTTATCATCTTTCAGTTTTTTCATATTCTTTTCTCTCCAAAATGTAGGGTTTTTGAGGATATAAGTCAACAGTCAGAAAAGTAAGGTATGCTTGATATATTCACTTTTACGGTCTAACAAGAAGTTGTCTTCCAAAATTTTCTCATTAAAAAATAAATAAAGTATGTTTCAATCTCTCTATTTATATGTTTTCAAGAACGTACAAATTTTTATATGATGTGAACAGTGTGATTCATGACCACTCTAAAATTTTGTATAGTTAATTGTGTGATTAGTATGACCATTCTAGAATTTTGTGCGGTGTGATTGTGTATGACCATTCTAAAATTTTATCTGATCAGTCTAAGATTTTGTACGGTATGATCAATATGATCTATGACTAATGTAATCAATTTAGAATTTTGTATGGTGTGACTCGTATATGACCAATCTAAAATTTTGTATGGTATGATATATGTGATTTGTGTGATTCATTTAGAATTTTGTATGTTATAATATGTGTGATCAATATGAAGGTGTGATCCGGGTATGATGAATGTGACATGTAATGAGAGATATGTGTGACCAATGTGATTCGACCTGTACTTAGCTTTAGAATTTTAGGATGTTCTTACAAAAAAATATGCCGTGATTTTGTTTTAAATTTTGAAACAATTATTTAGATAGATCCTACTTCGTCGCGTGTGTTTTTAATTAGAGTACTAGATAATATCCTGCGCGCATTGCGCGGATTAAAAATATAAATAGATTTTACCAAAAATTATTATTAACTATAAAATTAAATATATTATATTTTTCTTTTGATTTTATAATTTTATATTGTTTAACTCATAATTTTTTTAAAAACTTCTAGATACCACGATATAAAAAATTTTATTTATTAATCCGTACGTATCGCATGAACTAAAAATTATTATTAATTTTAAAAATATATATATTAGATTTTTTTTATTTTCTATTTTATTTTATTAAATTAAAATGATAATATTTTAAAATGTCAAGATAACGGGTATAGTATTTTTTCAAAGAAAGATTTTGAATAGTTTCTATATTTATAATTTTGTGGATTATAACATAGAATCACGTATTAAAATATGTAATATTGGAAGAATATCTTTAGAAATTTTATGATTCGAAAAAATATTTTCACTTTTGATAAGCCGATGAATATTTAAAAAATATGACTAACGATAATCTGATAAATGTAGTTTTAAACAATAATATAAATCATGTAACTGTAACACTTTTATTTGGTTCATAGTCGAAGTCATTTTTTTTTTTTACAAATTAAGATTTAGTTATTTTTATATACAAATATAAGTTAGAGTCCCGTTTAGTTGGATTATTTCATTTTGTTGTACTTGTATTTTGTAAATTTATTTTTTTATTACTTTTATCATTCCGATTTAGTTTATTTGATCCTCCATTATTCACCCTAATAAAACTCGACCCGAAATAGATTTCGCTTGTAATATAAATTTCAAATATGATTTGATAAACAAAAAACTTTCAAAACGAAAACCGAGTGACATCTAAGGGACTATTATGAACTTCAAAACTGATATTTTATATTATCTCCCATTAAAACCCTAACAATTACAATGTATCAAAACATATTTTTATTATTTTAAATATAGATTTAAATAAAAAATAAGTAAGTCTTAAATATATATTTAATTTTAAAGTAAACTAATTAATAAATAAATGTAAAGTTTTATGAGAAAATCAAAAATAAAAATGGTAAAAAATTATTTTAATTGGAAAACAAAATAAATATTTAAAATATTCTTGATAGTTAAATTTATCATTATATTTTTTCTTTCTAATAGAAAAAATAAATTTTATCGAAAAATACATGTAACTCTAAAATAATATTTCCCTTGTTATTTAGAGGGTGGTATATTCATTTTGTTTCCATTGTTATGATTGTTCTTATGAGTTTCATCATTCTCTACTCTATTTTGTAGTTTTTTCGACTTTAATGATTTGGATAAATTTAAATAACACGGTACACAAAAGCAAAGATAACATTAATTCCACTCAGATGCCACTTATTTTTCATGAATCCAACAGGCTCCCAATTTGCAATACAGAAAGAATACCGATTATGTCAAGACAATCACATATCAACTAAATTGAACAGTAACACCACAAATTAAAATTTGTCATATATATATATATATATATTATTTTTGGATAGCATAATTACATAAAAGAAAGCAAGTTTGAGATAACCTTGTCGCTTGTTGGGCTTTGGCCTGCAGAAGATGGGACGGTCCTCAATAGGATAATACCCACCTTTTCTCATCCGTTCTGTCTTAGCGTGAAACTCGGCAAGAGTTCCATTGCAAGGATCCTTAGCTGTGAAAGTGATGTACCATTTCATATCAAAGTTTGCACCACATGCGTTGTGCCTCATCACATGGTCGAATTACATCTCGTTCCCTTGACAATACATACATACATAAGATGATCAACTGATGACACATGTTATATATATATATATATAGTATGTAAATTGCATGCACTTACAAATTTCTCATTGTATTTCTGCGGACAGACAATTGACCTCTCCTACAAGTATTGACGCTGCAATTTTTCGGTAGTTTGCAATCAAATTTGGGATATGACCAGTGGCGGACCTAGAAAATTATTTAAGAGGGGACAATTTTATTTTTATTATGAATAATATTAATTTTATGGGGGCATTATACAGTTTTATTCAAAATTTTCTATAATTTGTATGGAAAAAAATGTTTTTTAATTGATTGAGTGGGGGCATATGCTCCCATACACTTGTATGTAGATCCGTCCCTGGATATGACGGATTGCTCCTACCAAATCAGACGGGATATTTTTGGGTCCACGTCAAAACCCTAAAACCACACAAAACAACTCATTACAAAAAAAGTTACCGTTTTTTTTTGTAATGGTGATTTGTATTAAACTAAAACAAATTACATCCAGTCGTTGACTGTATACAAAAGATATAGAACCCACGTGCTAATAGTCAAAATGTAACCACACATACAAAAGACAACTACACGATCGTATGTATCAAGTGAGATAATACCAATCAACTAACAAAGAGACTATCATTAGAAGGCTTTCTCTTGAGGAGAATATATTAATGGCAAACACTTTCGCATCCTTCTCAGAACTATTCCAGCAAGTCCTGCACCTGAAATCGACAAAAGAGAAAATCCAGCATGTTGAAATCATGAACATGTAAAATCACTATGATCGAAATAAAACCCTATTGTTGAAAATCAAATTGGAAATCCAGAAAAAACATGATTGACTCTATCTACTCTGGAAAAAAAAAGAACTTTCTTCTCAACAAAGAACCCATGATGAAGCGAGAAGCTTCACCAAATAACTATAAATTCAAAACCAAGAAAATGTCGTGATTTCCATCATCCCGATCTGCAATGTCCCCTTTCGATGTGTCCTCTCGATAATTTCATCGAACGGATTAAAGATGCTTTCCTTTCGCTGTCTCCGTCGTTATTGGCACATTTGTGTCCGCGCCAAATCTAGAACAAACAATTAGAGGGTTGATTTCGGAGAAATGAAGAGAATCGTACGTGAAACTTCTTAGAATACGATGGAAAAGAGAATGATCTAAAGGGGGATATATCTAAAGTACCTTTTGACTGCTTTACGTATTTTTGTCAATACCCTCCAAAATCAAAATTAAAAAAAAAGAGTGTTGCACAGTTTAAAAGATATTTAGACCCTTATAAAAATCTAAAAAGACGAAAAAACTTTTTTCACAATTTAAAAAATTGAAAAAACAAAAAGGTAGTTATTTCTCTCTCCTAAACTCACGATGCATCTCTCTTCTAGCTCTGAAAATCTTCCTCTCTCTCCTACCTCTTGCTATATGTTCTTTCTCTCTCTTCCGAAATTGTTGAATCTTTACCCAAAATTTGAAAAAGTCGAATCTCTCGCTATCTATTAAACTCTCCTGCGATTCAAATAAGAAGTGACGTCGCAAACGAAAAAAAGACTTCTACATCAACCCAATACTCATCTTCATCGACATCTTCGAACGAGATCGAGAACCGAATACAAATTAATGAGTTAAACGATCATCGGATAGGTTATTTCTTTTTTTCTCAGGTTTGCTAGATTTTGAAAATTTTTTATGTTGACTTTAAGTGCTGCATGAGGATTTGATAGATAGAAATTTAGGGTTATGTTTTTTAATTTTTTTGGATTTCAAAATAAAATATTGGGATTGAAGTCAAATAATCGATTGTGATGTGAAATGGTTAAAATCGAGTTGATTTGTCACATGGATGTATGGATCGATATTTGGATGATGAATAATATGTTAATTTGGATCACACTCATATAGGTGATAGAGTTCGATGTAATTTATGTCACATAATTGTATGGTCACAAGGTGAAAAAGTCACATGTCATAGACTGATTTAAGTTACGTGGTAACATGTTACAGAGTGATTTAGGTGGCATCGTCATAGGTCACATGATCGGTTTAGTCACATGGTCACAGGTCACAAGTGACATGGTCACAGGTCACAAGTCACAAGTGACATGGTTACAGTTGACAGGACAGTAGGTCACATGGTCACAAATGACTTGGTTACATGGTCTTAGGTCACTTGGTCACAAGTTTCATGGTGACTTGGTAACATATGGTCACATGGTACTATGTTAAATTGGTCACATGGCACCATGTTACACGGTCACATGAGAGTTTATCCTATTTGGTCACATGGTCACATGTCACAAGTTACATAATCACATATATCATGTCACTCGATCACACGGTACCATGTTCATTCGGTCACACAGTACCATGTTCACTCGGTCACATGGTACCATGTTCACTCGGTCACATGGTACCATATCACACGGTCATATGGTGACTTGATCCAGAATGCTGACATATTTTTTTTGTAGCACATTGAGGAGATAATATATGAAGTGCTCCAAGTTTATAATTGCCAATAAGGTGGCGGAAAAAATCCACTTAGGTATGTAAGAACACCATTAAAGTGGATTTCAATGAGAATGTGCTCCAAGTTTATGATTGTCAAACGAGACTAAAGGAAAATGTGGAAAAGGTAGTTCAGAAGTTAAGTCATCTCATTCCCACGGCTTGTCTCCTTGCAACCGCCATTTTTGTCAATGGAAGTGTTGAGAAGTAGAATCAAGAATTTATTTATGTTATAAATTTTTTTTTTGTTATGATCTTTTGTCTGTTTATTATAAATCTACAGAATTTTATGTTATGATATTATGTTTTATGTTTATTTTATATTTGAACATATGAAATGAAAAATATTGGAAGGTAATAATTTTAGATTGAAAAATTTTGGTGGGAAAAAAATTTGGGTTGAAAAATTTTGGAGGGAAAAAAATTTGGGTTAAAAAATTTTGGATGCTAAAAAATATGGGTTGAAAATGCTGGGTCCCACCAAAATCAGGGATGAATTGTCAACCGTAACTTTTTTGTACACTTGAATTACACTGGGCCCCACTAGAAATATTGAATGTTCAAACTGGGACCCACAATATTTCGGTCACAATGGGTCACAGTTGGTCACAGTTGGTCACAAGGGTCGATTTAGTCGATTCTTTCAAATGAATCGATCTGATTGTCATCACATCTTCCATATGCACCATTTTGAACTATATTTAACTATAATAATTGAGTTATTCGAATTTTGTGTGCAAAAGTAGTTCTCACAGATGTGATACATTAGTATTCATAGTGTTTTATGAAGAATTTTGACAATTTTGGTCTTTTTATATTACAAACTCGTTTTAATGTTTTGTAATTTTGTCATCAACATAATATTTGTGTTCCTTATACCTTATAATAATAGACCAAAGCTTGAAAAGTACGTTTTCACCTGTATTTACCTTCGTCACTTGGTCACAGGTCACATCCGGTCACAATGGTCACATAGTGTAAAATTGCACATTGATCACATTGGTCACATGCTGGTCTCATGGGACCCAACCACTAATATGAGATAAATTATTTACTGTTTTTTAATATGTAGAATGAAACTAAAATATTATAATGCATTATTTTAATACATTATTATATAAAGGTCTTAATGTTTTAGTGTACAGATATAATATAATATTATTATACAATTTATATTTCTTTATTCATTCAAAATTAGGGTTTCTCTCAAACTTTGTTGATGTTGATACTCCTGTTGCGACATGGATCCGCTTTCGGACTTCACTAGGACCTGAAAAGCGGTTTTGTTTACGTCTCCCACTTTTTCGTTTGTCTTCCAATATCTTTGTACCCCTCATAGCTTTGCTTGATTCTGATACAGGTTTGTAAATATGCATGAGATTGTGTTTTCTTACACTCCAACATTTCGAGTTTAAAATCAATGTCATACGCAACTTCCAATTACAGTCGGATCCAGTAACTTCCAACACTCTTTGGTTTTTCATCACCTTTCCTTCTCATTCATATTCTCCATTCTTATTCACTATCCATTTACCATCATACAAAAAATATACAATTGTTGATCTCTCATATCGTCCGTCTATAATAGTTATAGAAAACATAAATACAAAATGCAGATGATCAATTCGACTATTCTGGACACAATGACCATATGACCATATGAATATAGTATTATGTGACCATTATTACCATTTCTAACTATTCTTGATTATATGACTATGTGATCATATGAACATAATACCATGTGATAATTATTACCATTCGATCATTTAATTTAAACCAATGTGACCATTATTATCAATCCGACTATTATGGAGATCATGTAATCGTGTGACCATGTGAACCTGGTACTATGTGACCATGTGAACATGGTACCATGTGACTATGTGAATATGGTACCATGTGACCATGTGAATCTGGTACCATCCGAATCAGATCTATGACAATACCATACAACAAATGACAAAACTGCACAAACATCACCAAGTAGAAGCAAAGAAGTGGAAAAAACATAATTCTTCATCAAAATAACACCCATAACCATCAACGTGTATGAAAAACAATAAGATTTTCGCAATTGATTATTTATTTCCAACTCTTCACTAAGTTTTCACTGATTTTCCTTTAATTTCGAGCGATTTTGATGAAAAAATCAGAAGAGAGAGAAATTGCAGGAGAGAGAATGGCCAAATTCGATGAGAGAGAGTGGTAGGAGAGAGAAACTAAAAAAAGATGAGAGAAAAACCGAAAAGGGGAGGAGAGAGAAAAACCCTATATTTTAGGAGGAATATTTTTTATTAAAAAATTATATAATATAATATATTAAGGGTATTTTAGTCATTTGTGTATTGAAGAGGGTATAATAGAAGTTGAACTTTTTTTTTAGGGGAAGGGTATGAGTAGGGAACTGACTCCTCCATGGTGTCCAACCGACTGTCTATGATGCCTAGATGGCGATCCACAGAGTCAAATCGTTGGCATATGAGGTACCGCAGCTCTTGTTTGGCTGCCTCAGGTGCTGGTGCAAAAGAGGACGAGGTGCCTGTATCATGGTGAGGGGCTGATGTCTCTCTGCGTCTTCTACGGTTCACTCTAGGCTGGTTCGACACGGCGTCATAATAAACTGTATCCTCAGCGGCAATCTCATGCTCGCGGGTATCTCCAGCTGCCATGTGGTCAGGGTCAGGGGCTGGAAGGTCCTGCTGGCGTCTCCTAGGGGCTGCGCGCGGTGCCACTCTGAAATGTAGCCCATCAACAGTCAATGGGGGCAGCTCCATCATGGGTAGGGTGACTGTCTCTGGTGCGGCTGCCTCGTCCATATGCTTCCATACGCTTGGAGTCCGAGTCGCATGATAACTCCTAATTCTCTCTATATTTTCCGGGCGTTTCTATAGGATTTATATGAGGATCATATTCATTTATAGGCATTATAGGCGCGTTAGGCTACGAAACTCGGTTTGGTTATGTTTTTATTGGATTACAGGTCTTGGATGAGATTTGGACCAAGATGGAAGCAATCTGGAGCTAAAAGGATTAAATACATCAAGAACTTCCTACCTTGACTCGGCCAAAGTCAACAACAGAAATTGGGCTGAGTCAACACGCTGAAAATGGCCCAATTCAAGCCTGTTACGAGGAGACCGAGTCAGAAGTCCGAGTCAGATTACCCCGAGTCAACATGTCCGAGTCAGAAGGCCCGAGTCAGAAGATTGGGCTGGGCCGAATTCCTTATGTCTTGTTTTGACTCGGTCGAGTCAGAGTACTGACTCGGTCCGAGTCAAAACCCAGAAAAAAGCCCAGATCGAATTTTCAGAATTGGAACGGGAGTAGGACTTCGGGAGCGCCGCCTAAGGTTGATAAAAAGACTACAGACGTCCTAGAGGGGGAGACAGACTTGATACAGACTTTGGAGAACTTTGGTGAGAGAAATAGGAGTTTTACGGGATTTCGGGAAGAAGAAGGAGAGCTGGAACGTGAAGAACGCATTGCTGTCGACATGAGCCTTTCTTCTCCCTCTTTTCTTTCTGTTTCTGGTTTTGCTCAGTGTTTTTCCATGAACCGTGAGTAGATCCACGGCTGTGGGTTAGGGATTCGTTTGTGTTTTGGGTATGTTTGAACCCTAACTTGGTTGCGATTTGGATTTGTTTCGGTTTTATCGATTTGTGCTTTATTCGATTGGTGTTTGCTGACCCCTTAGCCAATTATTTCAGATTCTGAGCTACATAGGAATATGGGTTTAGTTTCAGATCGAAATCGATAGAATAGATCGTATTATTCACATAGGAATATGGTTCGATCGATCTAGGGTTGATGATAGTGTTCTTCATGCATCTGTTGGTTGTGATGCTCTAGGATGATCCGTGATATGACATTTTGACTTTGTATTGATTCATTGATTTATGAATGCATTACTTTTCCCGTT
>NW_010967605.1:612060-620294 GCF_000463585.1 Tarenaya hassleriana | reverse complement strand
GCCTTTGTCCACACCACGGCATGGATAAGTGACTGCTGCTTTCCACATTCATCCACAGACTGAGAGATGATACTAGAGCATGGATGGATGCAGCTTGTGGAGGGAGTGTATACGACATTCCCTTTGACACCCTAGGGATGCAGATTGCGAAGATGGCCAAGGCAAGAGGGATGTCAAGAGATAGTATCAGACGCTCTACAGGACGGGTAGATTTGGGCGAGTCCGCTGCTTTGAAAGCGGTCATGTCTGATTTATCGGCAATCAAGCAGCACATGGGACTCAAGAATACATCTAACCCGCCGAAAGTCCAGCCTGGCATGTTTCTGGTTGATCAGGCAGCATCAGAGGAAGAACCGGCTGAGGATGTCAACTACGCAGGAAGGAATCAGTACCAGAATCCTTCCAATCTCTACAACCCGAACGCGCCTAGGAACCATCCTGGTTTCTCCTACGGAAACTCGAGCGGAGCATTGAATGCACAGCAACAGGGCGTTTCCAGAATCCCTCAGAATCCCCCGAGCTTCACTTAGTCACGTTTTCAGGGGTAGAATCAGGGATATGCGCAACAGAATCCAGGATACGGGCAGCAGAATCAGGGTTACCGAGCTCCTCCACCGGCAAAGAATGATGAAGCAGACATCAAGACAATGCTTGCCCAACTAATGCTCGATCAGAAGACATCATTTACGGAGCTGAAAACCAAGGTACAGAGCATAAGGGCAAGGCAAGACACCTTTGAGAGGAGGCTTGACGGGATGGATGCACATATGAAGCTAGTGGATACACAGATCGCACAGCTTGCATCATAACCCTCTAGCCAACAGGGCACATTTCCTGGGAAGCCCGAGCCAAATCCACGAGAGCATGTAAACGCTATTGAGCTGAGGAGTGGAAAGAATCTGGCAGATACAGTCCCTGCGGAAAAAGGGACGACGTCTAGATACACTGGCGAAGAGAAAGGAAAAGCCATAGCAGATGAAGCACCTCGGGTGAATGCAGAGGAAGCCGAAACGCCATACGTCGCTCCTCCACCTAAGGTACCACCCGTTCCTTTTCCTTCTCGATTGAAGAAGCATGTTGAGGATACACAATTCTCGAGATTTGCTGATATGCTTCAGAAGCTGGAGGTTACTATACCGTTCTATGAGGCTATGCTGCAGATACCCTCTTATTCGAAGTTTCTGAAAGACATCTTGACCAAGAAGAGGGTAATTGGGAAGGAGACAGTAGCCTTGAGCACAGAGGTGAGCGCTGCGATTCTACAGCATGAGTTGCCACGGAAGAGATCAGAACCTGGTAGTTTTTCGATTCCCTGCAAAATCGGAAACATTGCGATAGACCGTGCATTGTGCGACCTTGGGGCTAGCGTCAGTTTACTACCATTGTCCATTTACAAGAAGCTTAATATTGGTGAGCTTAAGCCGACACGGATGGCGCTACAGCTAGCGGATCGATCTGTTAAGTATCCCGCAGGTATTCTCGAGGACGTTCCTTTGAAAGTCGGAGATTATTATGTCCCCGTTGATTTTGTTGTCTTAGACATGGATGAAGACTCGAAGATACCGATTATTCTGGGCCGACCATTTCTGAACACGGCTGATGCGGTTGTACACGTCCGAGCTGGTCGTCTTACCATGAAGATAGGTGACGAGACTGTTGAGTTCACCTTAGATCACAATATGAAGCAGCCATCCACTACCGATTCAGCGTGTTATGTTGATGTACACGAGATCTTGACGCAGGAGGTCTTCGATCAGTTACGAGACATTGATCCACTTGAAATATCCCTCCTGGCATCAGATGCGAGTATATACAACAATTAGGAGGATATTCGGGAGCTCACACAGGCGTTAGACGATGAAACCGAGGAGAAATTCGAGCTTCTGTATTCTGACTCGACCGAGTCAGTACTTGACTCGGATCGAGTCAGATCGCTAAAACACTCAGAAGCTCTATTCGCTTCAGACTCGGTGTCGTATAGTTCTAACTCGACCGAGGCAAGTGTTGACTCGGCCTTTCTTCGTTCTGACTCGGACCGAGTCAGTTCTCTGAGCCCCACCACCGATACTGAGCCAGCCCGGAACATCTCCGAACCCTCCACGACGACTATTAAAGACGTTCTAAAGCCCAGAGAGCCACCACTTAGCACGGGGACGCTGAATAAAGCTGATTGGAGTTTAGAGAACGCCCCGAAGGTGGAGATGAAGCCCTTACCCGAAGGGCTCAGGTATGTTTTCCTTAGACCTAACTCGACTTATCCGATTGCTAGAACCCCAGGTGGAACAGTTGAGTGATTTGCTTAGATGTTATAGGGGTGTTCTTGGATATACTTTGGATGATATTAAGGGACTTAGCCCTTCGTTATGCATGCATCGTATTCACTTAGATGATGAGTCGAAATCCTCTGTTGAGAATCATCGTAGATTGAATCCGACGATGAAAGAGGTAGTTAGGAAAGAGGTGATGAAGCTGTTAGATGCGGGTATTATATACCTTATTTCGGATAGTACGTGGGTGAGTCCTGTGCAGGTTGTACCCAAGAAGGGAGGCATGACTGTGATCCAGAACGAGAAGAACGAGCTTATTCCTACGCGGACGGTCACGGGATGGAGGATGTGCATCGACTATCGTAAGTTGAATTCCAACACCCGTAAGGATCACTTTCCTTTGCCTTTTTTTGATCAGATGTTAGAGAGACTTGCACTCCACTCGTACTTTTGCTTTCTAGACGGTTACTCGGGATTCTTCCAGATCCCCATTCACCCGAGCGACCAGGAGAAGACCACCTTTACTTGTCCTTATGGTACGTTTGCTTATCGTCGTATGCCCTTTGTATTATGTAATGCACCTGTCACTTTTCAGAGATGCATGACTACTATATTTTCTGATGTGATTGAGGATATTATGGAGGTGTTCATGGACGATTTCTCTGTCCATGGACCCTCATTTGACGTTTGTTTGGCCAATTTGCATCGAGTTTTAGACAGGTGTGCAGCGGCCAACTTAGTCCTCAACTGGGAGAAGTGTCACTTCATGGTGCAAGAAGGGATTGTTTTAGGATATAAGGTGTCTTCTAGGGGAATCGAGGTAGACAGAGCGAAGATAGAGGTTATTGAGAAGCTTCCACTGCTCGTGAACGTCAAAGGCATCCGCAGTTTTCTAGGACATGCGGGATTTTATCGGCGGTTCATCAAGGACTTCTCCAAGATCTCTAGACCACTTACCGAGCTATTGGCGAAAGATGTACCATTCAGGTTCACTTCAGAGTGCTCGAAGGCCTTCCAGACTTTGAAGGCAGCTCTGATCTCACCACCGATCATACATCCCCCCGATTGGATTCTACCATTTGAGCTGATGTGCGATGCTAGCGATTATGCGATTGGAGCGGTGCTGAGGCAGAAGAAGGATCACAAACACCACGCCATCTACTATGCAAGTCGGACTCTTGATGATGTGCAGGTAAATTACACTACTACTGAGAAAGAATTACTTGCTGTGGTGTTTGCTTTTGAGAAGTTCAGATCGTACTTGGTGGGACGGAAAGTGATCGTATACTCAGACCACGCGGCTTTGAAGTACTTACTGACGAAGAAAGACGCCAAACCTCGACTGATTCGATGGATGCTCCTCATACAAAAGTTTGACGTCGAGATTCGGGATCGCAAAGACACGGAGAACACAGTTGCAGATCACCTTTCACGCCTTGCGATACCCGACCCTCTCCCAATCGATGATTCTTTGCGAGAGGAACAGATTATGGCAGTCACTACCCGACACGAAGACCCATGGTACGCGGACTACGTGAACTTTCTGGTCTCTCGAGTAATCCCGTCCGAACTTAATTATAACGGAAGGAAGAAGTTCCTCCATGACGTACGGGATTATTTTTGGGATGATCCATTCTTGTTCAAACGTGGTACCGATGGGATGTTCAGACGATGCATTCCCGAGGAAGAAGTGCAACAGGTACTTTTCCATTGCCACTCTTCTGATTATGCAGGTCATTTCGCCGCTTCGAAGACCGCAATGAAGATTCTACAAGCGGGATTCTATTGGCCTACGATGTTCAAGGATGTCCATAGGTATGTCGCCTCATGTGATTCTTGACAGCGCACAGGTAACATTTCTAGACGCCATGAGACGCCTCAGAATTATATTCTAGAAGTGGAACCTTTTGATGTTTGGGGCATAGACTTTATGGGACCTTTTCCATCGTCTTGTGGGAACGTGTATATCTTAGTTGCGGTTGATTATGTGACTAAGTGGGTAGAGGTATTGGCTAGCGCGAGGAATGATGCTAAGACTGTGGTTAGGCTATTTAGACAGATTATTTTTCCACGTTTTGGTGTTCCTCGTGTTGTGATTAGCGATGGCGGCGCACACTTTGTCAACCGGATCATCGAGACACTACTGAAGAAGTACGGGGTTCATCATCGGATTGCTACTCCGTATCATCCTCAGACTAGTGGACAGCTGGAGATTTCCAAACGAGAGATCAAGTCCATTCTGGAGAAGACTGTCGCTAAATCACACAAGGATTGGTCACAGAAGCTAGACGATGCAATATGGGCTTATCGAACGGCCTTCAAAACGACGATTGGTATGACACCGTTCTAACTCATTACGGAAAAGCATGTCATCTACCGGTTGAGCTCGAGCACAAAGCTTATTGGGCAATCAAGGCGCTCAACTATGACATGAAGACCGCTGCAGAGAAACACGTGCTCCAGCTACACCATCTTGAGGAGATCAGACTTGACGCGTACGAGAACGCGAAAATCTACAAGGAGAGAGCGAAGAAATGGCACGATCGACACATCATTCCATGATCATTCCACTCAGGTGATCTTGTACTTCTCTTCAACTCTCGTTTGCGATTGTTTCCAGGTAAGCTGAAGTCTAAGTGGTCCGGTCCGTTCAAGATCCATCGAGTTTACGACCACAGCGCAATTGAGCTGTATAACGGCACGGGTGGTACGTTCAAGGTAAATGCACAGCGTCTGAAGCTGTATAACCCGGCCGACCCTGCAGGTGAGAGAGGCGTTCTTCCTCTCACAATACCACCATCAGCCTGAGTTCACGCACGGTCTAGCTAATGACCATAAAGAAGCGCTTCTCGGGAGGTAACCCGGGGTTTTTGTTTTGTGTTTGAGATGTTATTTGGGTTTTAGACTTTTCTTTTTGGATTTGGGAGCCTACATGGTGTTTTTCCTCGGGTACAGGGATATAGAACTTGATTCGCAGGTCATCGAGTGCAGAAACGGAGTTCAGATCGTGTCACACAGTTCTGACTCGGTCCGAGTCAAGTGTTGACTCGACCGAGTCAATTCGCGAAGGATCATAAGGTAAACTGACTCGACCGAGTCAAGTGTTGACTCGGTCCGAGGTAGAGTTTCGAAACCCTATTTATTCTACTCAGCCGATTTTGTTCTCCATTTCTTCTCCTTTTTCGCGAAAACCCTCTCCTCACCCAGTCTTGTCACTCCGAGTCGCCTCCTTCGATTTCATAACCAAAATCCATACGGTATGTATTTCCGCACTTAGATTTTGCAGATTATGGACGATTCATGCCTATTTCGCATATTTATTCCGGATTTGCGAAGGATTTTTGGGTTGAGAGCGAGATTTGTGTTTTTCACCAAATCGGGAAGTTTTTATGCATTTTTTGAGTGATTGGAACAGATCTTTGCACATACATGCCTATTCTTGATTACCCATGAGTTTTTTCGGTTGATTTCGGCGATTTCGGGAGTTTTTAGTGCAGCGTTTCGTTCGGCGGAACAAACAGCGTTCTGACTCGGTCCGAGTCAAGATTTGACTCGACCGAGGCAAAACGCGGAATACCAGTGACGGACACGTATTGACTCGGTCCAAGTCACATGTTGACTCGACCAAGGCAACATCTATTACATTGACAGCACGTTCTGACTCGGCCCTGGCAGTCTTGACTCGGCCGAGTCAGTCTTCTGTGCGATATCCGGGCCTTTTTCCACTCGTATTTGCGATCCCGGTCGCACTCACCTGTCTTTGTCTCGAGTTTCAGATGGCCACCCGCAAGACCAAATCTAGAGCATCCGACGTTCGCGAGGATCACATTCCACCTCTTGCTCCTTTCTGTTGGGTTTCCTGGGATCTCATGAGCGAATCTAATTCCTAAGAGATCGATTCTAGGGTTTGCACAGCGGAAGTAAAACAAAAATTTTATAGAACCCTAGAACCATGCTTCTATTGAATCGTAGAAACGTTAGAACGCTTACCTTAATCGATCCGGGACCTATATCAATCGAAGAACACGTCTGATCACGAAAGGCAGGAAGATTACCTCGCCCTCTACATGTATCCACACCTCGGGATGGATTCCAACGATTGGAACTTGTCTGCTAGGACTCGAATCTCTATTCGGTTTTTTTTGCACTTCGAGAAAAACGAGACTTAGAACTTGTTGAGCTTTTTGGATCTCACCAAAAACTCTCCAAGAACTGCAAAAGTCGGCTGCCCCAAGTCTCATCCGTGATTAGGGTTTTAATCTCCTTCTTATAAAGTGATTTTACCCTAATTTCGGTTCAATTACGAAAATACCCAGAGCCCAGAACGGACGGTCCAGAAATGCACGTGGACCGTCCGTTCCAGAAGCAGAACGGACGGTTTGCGTTAGTGGACCGTCCGTTCCATACCTTCTGGAACGGACAGACCGCGCATTCTGGACCGTCGGGTCTGGACTTGGTGGACCGTCCCGTTGATCACACCTCATGGTAGTCTTCATTCAATCATTGTTTCCACAATGATGACTGACTAGGGAGTTTAGAATCATTCTCTAATGATCCAAGGATGCCGAAATACAACAAACATGCTAATCGTATAACGGATAAATAATGCATTCATAAATCAATGAGTCAATACAAAGTGAAATGTCATATCATGGATCATCCTAGAGCATTACAACCAACAACTATGACTACCTATCTCGAATAGAGTTTGTTCGTGATCTTTACGAACGCCCGAGATGATTCCGGTTGATGATCCTTTTGTATCGCGATATCATACGTCGAACATAAGGCATGGACAAGCCACCTTATCTGATTCGACTGCTTTCTCGTTCACTGAGTTCGACTGTCTGAAATAGACGACGTTCGTCTATAGTGCGGCCACACATTTCTACAGTCTCGTTCACACGAGGGGCCCAGCGATATCTCTCTCTTTTACGAGAGGTACAAATCCCGTCTTGACTATCTACAATCCAGTACATGATTCGTTTCGTGCCTTATTAATCCTCCTGTTACGCAGGACGTTTAACGTGTTCAAAGCACGCAACTCCTCATGTTGGATTCCGTAGATATCTCAGGTCTTAGGATCCAATCATGGAACCGCCATATGAGATTCAAGTCATGACGCTAGTCCATGTGACAATCTCATGCGGGTCAATCCCGTATTCCGTTCTCCAACGAATACCTATGACTGTGATCGTATCCAATACCTATGATCATCTCTATGATCATCAATCACACATCATACTAGTCTTATTATGTCGTTATTCCCATAACGACACAAGACTAGGGAGTTTAGTATCATTCATAATGATACATGGATTTCATAACAGATCAATACATCGAATGTATCTAAAGAAAGCTCATAAACAGTACATCATAGAGCACTAAACCAACAATCTCCCACTTGCCATATCTCATAGTCATAATAGGCGACTATGGCAAGTAGGATCCTGATGGACTTCAGCATAACTACGGGCGAAAAGGTCTCATCATAGTCAATACCATGAATTTGACGGAATCCTTTCGCCACAAGTCGTGCCTTATACGCGTGCACGTTGCCATCCATGTCTGTCTTCTTCTTGAAGATCCATTTGCATCCGATGGGTTTTATCCCTTCAGATGCATCAACCAAGTCCATACTTGGTTGTCTGACATGGATTGCATCTCGGACTTCATAGCCTCGCGCCATTTCTCGGAATCGGGACTCGCCATAGCCTCTGGGTATGTGGTAGGCTCGTCATGTTCTAATAACATGAGTTCCTCATTCCCAGACACGAGAAATCCGTATCTCACAGGCTCTTGGCGAATCCTGCCTGATTTCCGAGGTTCACTCGTCGAAGGTTGAGTCTCAACTAGCAGTGAAACAGGTTGAACTTCTTCAACTTGTTCACTCGGCTCAACGTCTACTTGCTGCTCTCGAACTTCCTCAAGTTCGATCCTACTCCCACTGACTCTTTTGGAGACGAA
>NW_010967605.1:610320-611124 GCF_000463585.1 Tarenaya hassleriana | reverse complement strand
AGACATGAAATAGAAATAATGTTTCTGCTAATCGCAGGAACATAGTAACAATTACTAAGCTCTAAAACAAGTCCAGAAGGAAGATGCAAATCGTAAATGCCAATACACAATGCAGCAACTCTTGCTCCATTTCCGACGCGTAGATCCGCTTCCCTTTTAGCTAGCATCCTACTTCTTCTTAGTCCCTGCACATTTCCACAAATGTGTGAGGCACTTCCGGTATCCAATACCCACGAAGATATAGTACAGATGTTAGCTTCTATAACATGAATACCTGAGGCAGAAGCTTCACCAAGCTTCTTATCCTTCAGATCCTCCAAATAAAGGTGACAATTACGCTTCCAGTGTCCAGACACTCCGCAGTAATGACAGTCACCCTTATCGGGCTTAGACTTGGGCGTAGAGGCAACTTTTGCCTTTTTCACCATCCTTCTTTTTGGCTTTGCCCCGCCGCTTCTTGCTGGAGTTATTCTCAACAGCAAGCACAATCTTGGGCACCACGATATCCTGCTCGGCCGATTTCAACATCCCATGCAGTTCGGCTAAGCTCTTAGTCATCCCGTGCATATGGTACTGCATAACGAACTGGTTATAGTCCTCGGGTAATGACATCAGGATCAAGTCCGCAACCAAGTCACCATCGAGGTTCACTCCCATACGCTCAAGTTCTTCAACATGAGCTCTCATGTTGAGGACGTGGGTGTTGACAGAACTGCCTCTCGGCATATCCGTCTTCACTAGAGCTTTTAGCGTCTTGTACTTTTCAGTACGCGCTAGCTCCTGAAACATGGTCTTGAGCTGTTC
>NW_010967605.1:609171-609605 GCF_000463585.1 Tarenaya hassleriana | reverse complement strand
CAGCTTTGGCATGGCCCATGACACGTACGATCGAGGCCTTGACAAGTGCTTTACTTATAGAGCTTCTAGATCTAACCGGTTTCTGTGCAACGATTGTTCATCCATTCGATTATGTAATCCCAATTCCGGAGCTCCCACTCAATCAAGCATATTCTATATCTTGATTAAGATACATGTATTCATTTACTATGGACCATCCATAAGAATGAATCATGTCTATTTGAGTTACAGTTGAAAAGATTATGCAACGATTGCGTAATCAGACCTCGAAAACGGAAATTTTCAGAATCTGGACTTCGGACCGTCTGTTTTAGAGGTACAAATCCCGTCTTGACTATCTACAATCCAGTACATGATTCGTTTCGTACCTGATACACACCTTTATAGTCCTCCTGTTACGCAGGACGTTTGACGTAATCAAAGCACGCAACTCC
>NW_010967605.1:606576-608259 GCF_000463585.1 Tarenaya hassleriana | reverse complement strand
TTATTTCGGTTACACAAGTCATAGGCGGTCTCTAGCAAGAGACTATGACTACCTATCTCGAATAGAGTTGGTTCGTGATCTTACGAACACCAGTGATGATTCCGGCTGATGATCCTTTTGTATCGCGATATCATATGTCAAACATAAGGCATGGACAAGCCACCTTATCTGATTCGACTGCTTTCTCGTTCACTGAGTTCGGCTGTCTGAAATAGACGACGTTCGTCTATAGTGCGGCCACACATTTCTACAGTCTCGCTCACACGAGGGGCCCAGCGATATCTCTCTCTTTTACGAGAGGTACAAATCCCATCTTGACTATCTACAATCCAGTACATGATTCGTTTCGTGCCTGATACACGCCTTTATAATCCTCCTGTTACGCAGGACGTTTAACGTATTCAAAGCACGCAACTCTTCATGTTGGATTCCGTAGATATCTCAGGTCTTAGGATCCAACCATGGAACCGCCATATGAGATTCAAGTCATGACGCTAGCCGTTTTCCAACGAATACCTATGACTGTGATCGTATCCAATACCTATGATCATCTCTATGATCATCAATCACACATCATACTAGTCTTATTATGTCGTTATTCCCATAACGACACAAGACTAGGGAGTTTAGTATCATTCATAATGATACATGGATTTCATAACAGATCTAGTATGCAAGAACATGTAATGAATCAAATACTCTCATAAAACCATAGAAAGTATCAATACATCGAATGTATCGAAAGAAAGCTCATAAACAGTACATCATAGAGCACTAAACCAACACTTTCCAACCACGGGCGGACGCAGTGATGACCCTGACCCCTCCGAAGATCGTAGTCAGCGACACCGATCACGAGCCTCGTTTCCGCCTGCCCAACCCTAACATGCAGCAGACAGCGATCTATTTCTCCAACCTGATCTACTGCACGAAATTTCCAGACGAAGAGATTATCGAGCTAGGATTCTACGAGTAGGTCCACGGCTTGTGTGACCAATTAGGATGGCTCAGCATCCTCGAAGCTCGCGAATCGACATATAGGCAGCTGACGGCAGAATTTCTAGCATCATACCGCCTGTACATTCCCCAAGACGGCAACACCCGCTTACATGGCCTTCTGGATAGTCGGGCGTCACTACCACCTCACTATGGCTCAGTTCTCTGAGATCCTCGGTGTTACACCCAGGGAGACGGCCGAGCTTCCATCCGTGAGCGGATCCGTACTACGATAGTTCTGGTCAGAGATAGGATCCCGCGACTACATACCCAGCCGTCTGAAGTCTACATGGATCCGACACCCTGCAGTCAGGTATTTTCATATGATCCTAGCTAACACCCTGTTTGCTAGGAAAGATCCGGGGTCAGTATCCCAGACGGAGTTACAGTTCATCCGACATGCCCTAAGTCCACTTTACGATGGGTCCGACTGGGGAATGTCTCGCGTTGACCTAGCCTCCCGAGTAGCACTCCACCTATACTCGATCCAGCAGGCAGACTCTGGAGTCGAAGTGTTCGTCGGAGGTATGATCCCCCGGATTGCTAGACGAGTGGGAGTCAACGTTGGCAGATACGAGAGGACCCGATGCAGCTCTTCCTCCACTCTGAACATCAAGGTGCTGCGCCAGAAGTCCTCCATCGATATCGAGGGTCGCCGAACCTACTGGCTATACTATGAGCGCGGCA
>NW_010967605.1:600902-601179 GCF_000463585.1 Tarenaya hassleriana | reverse complement strand
AGTCCACTTTACGATGGGTCCGACTGGGGAATGTCTCGCGTTGACCTAGCCTCCCGAGTAGCACTCCACCTATACTCGATCCAGCAGGCAGACTCTGGAGTCGAAGTGTTCGTCGGAGGTATGATCCCCCGGATTGCTAGACGAGTGGGAGTCAACGTTGGCAGATACGAGAGGACCCGATGCAGCTCTTCCTCCACTCTGAACATCAAGGTGCTGCGCCAGAAGTCCTCCATCGATATCGAGGGTCGCCGAACCTACTGGCTATACTATGAGCGCG
>NW_010967605.1:590135-600702 GCF_000463585.1 Tarenaya hassleriana | reverse complement strand
ATGGAGGACGACAGAGACGATGCACCAGCAGACGACTAGACCATAGTTCAGGTAGGTCTTCCCTTTTCTATTTTAGTAGAGATGTAGTAGGCCTTTCAGATGTATTTTGGAGACTCGGATTTTGCATACTTTGGAGTTATTTATCTATATGCGAGCCTCTATGTTTTTTTCGGATAACGTTTGTTGTTCTATGAGCGTTCATACTGATACATGAGAGAGGAGTATCAGTTTCCGAGTGACGACGAGTGGATAGATCCCAGTTCACAGAGAGTGTGAGAGTTCTGGCGTTTGACGTGAGTTAACTTCATTGCGAGCGAACGAATTTCGCAGAGCTAAGCCTTCTCTACCCTTTTACTGGTTCTCTTCATACGTTATTTTCGATTCTATTCTTCCGGGCGAGAGTCTACACCGTGGACGGTGTATGGTTCAAGTCTGGGGGGGGGGTGGATAGATCCTTCACCCATTCAGGCCTATCTACTTAGGATTGCATTTAGTTTAGGTGCATTTTATCACGGCATATAGACTTAGGAAAAATTTTCACTATTGCATATCACTTTGCATTAGTTGCATTCACGTTTTCTTTTTCTTTTCATATAGACGATTTTTGTTAGGTTTACATGATTGCATATGACATATAGATACAGGTTCATATAGGTTCACGTGCATACCTCGGACACCCGTTTTGAACATCATTTGGAGGATTTGTGGAATGATAGAGTAGGAACATCTTGATGATCTAGTGACTTTGTAGAGCGTGGTTGAACCGTGTCGAATTGATAGTTCTCCAGACTTTCTATATATAGTTTGTGGGATGAGGTTGTTGTTTGGAACCTACGGAGTTGAAACGACAATATCCAGGTTATATGTTTCGTTTAGAATCGTTCGAGGATATGAGTGCATCGATTGATGGTTCGGGTCTAAGTTGTGGGTCGGACATCGCATCAAAAGAAAAAAAAAGGGAAAAGAAAGAAAAAAAAAAGAGAAAGAGAAAACCGATGTCCTTCAACTTCAACGTCCTAGAAACCCGAGATGCGTGCATTTGATAGAAAAATCCTACAACAAAAATACAGGTATGTAGAACTTAGATCGAAAAGGTTAAGTTGAGACAAGGATAGATTCGGAAATAGGCTTGGTGAGTTGTAGAGATTCTAACAGGTTCTAGGTGACAATAAAAGTCCCATGACTAGGTAGATTAGTCTTTGGTAGAAAGATCATAGTAGACCGGTTTGGGTACGATTCACGGGGAGCTAGCATTGGATGGATGTTTCGCTTTTGAGTTTCATGATGATGCTATTTGATGTTCGTCATCCCTGTTTTGCAGATTTTATTCCTTCGTTCTTTACTCGAGGACGAGCAAAGGTTTAAGTCTGGGGGGATTTGATAACTCCTAATTCTCTCTATATTTTCAGGGTGTTTCTATAGGATTTATATGAGGATCATATTCATTTATAGGCATTATAGGCGCGTTAGGCTACGAAACTCGGTTTGGTTTTTTTTTTATTGGATTACAGGTCTTGGATGAGATTTGGACCAAGGTGGAAGCAATCTGGAGCTAAAAGGATTAAATACATCAAGAACTTCCTATCTTGACTCGGCCAAAGTCAACAACAGAAATTGGACCGAGTCACCACGCTGAAAATGGCTCAATTCAAGCCTGTTACGAGGAGACCGAGTCAGAACGTCCGAGTCAGACTACCCCGAGTCAACATGTCCGAGTCAGAAGATTGGTCGTTTTGACTCGGTCGAGTCAGAGTACTGACTCGGTCCGAGTCAAAACCCAGAAAAAAGCCCAGATCGAATTTTCAGAATTGGAACGGGAGTAGGACTTCGGGAGCGCCACCTAGGGTTGATAAAAAGACTCTACAGACGTCCTAGAGGGGGAAGACAGACTTGATACAGACTTTGGAGAGCTTTGGTGAGAGAAATAGGAGTTTTACGGGATTTCGGAAAGAAGAAGGAGAGTTGGAACGTGAAGATCGCTTGCTGTCGACATGAGTCTTTCTTCTCCCTCTTTTCGGTTTTATTCTGTGTTTTTCCATGAACCGTGAGTAGATCGACGGCTGTGGGTTAGGGATTCGTTTGTGTTTTGGGTATGTTTGAACCCTAACTTGGTTGCGATTTGGATTTGTTTCGGTTTTATCGATTTGTGCTTTATTCGATTGGTGTTTGCTGACCCCTTGGCCAATTATTTCAGATTCTGAACTACATAAGAATATGAGTTTAGTTTCGGATCGAAATCGATAGAATAGATCGTATTATTCACATAGGAATATGGTTTGATCGATCTAGGGTTGATGATAGCGTTCTTCATGCATCTAGTTTGATAAATCACATAGGGATATGGATTTAGAGAACTTTAGATAGTGAGTTATATGCCGGGAGGTGATTTCTCTATTTTTGTTGCTTGACGATTCCCGAATACAGATTCAATATCGTGATTCTCGCATGCTTAGCATATACCCATACACGCGAACACGGTCCCGACACCCACGGTCATCTTTGCTTGATAGTTACACGTTTTTATTTGCCTTCTTATTTTAGTTATTTTAGATTCCACATACTTCTACCATTACTTTCACTCGCTTGCTTTGATCTATTTTCGACTAGGATTTAGATTTAGCAACCGGTCCTTGTGTTCGACCCCGTGTTACGACGATCCGTATCCTTGCGGTGAGTTGTGAATCGGGTTATAGATTTTAGACTCGGTACACACGTATCATCGCACTCTCGATCACTCTCTTCAAGAAGAAAGTTTCCAGGTCTAGCTCTGTCAAACCCTCGATAATGCCCCATCGTATACCCAGGTTGATCCCCACCCTCCGGGCGATCATAGAGACGATACCACTGGTACACTGGGCAACACTGGCTGAGGTCTTTTGGTTAACACTCCAATGAAGGTGGAGCGCTACCCTAGAAGCCACGCCTAAGTCGGACATACTCTAGTCGTCACCGTCAAATGCATCTTGCAAGGCTCGGCGTAAGAGGCATACCTCTAGGGTACTGACATTATCCTGCTCTCCTCGCGCAAACAGTCCTCCCGCCATAAACATATGTAGGTACCTCACCGCGGGATATCTGATCCATGTGGACTTCCCCTTTCCCCTCGGCAGATCCTTGAATGCGATCGCCAACTAGAACTCATGAAAGGCATCAGCTGGTACGTCTGGCCATATGCTCGTGGTTCCTCGTGGAACTCCGACTATCTCCGCAAAATCGGCCATGTTCAGACAACATGTCTGGCTCGCTAGGCGGAACAACATGTGTGCATCCTCGATGCTTCCGTCCTCCGGAAAATAGCAATGGTAGGAGGATAGAAACTCCAACGTGAGATGAGTATATGTCTGCTCTCGAGCCTTGAATAGTCTGTCCCACCCCAGCTGATGGAACAGGTACCTCACCGACTCCTTAATCCCGAGCTGGAATATCGAATCACTGACGAACTTAGTCGGTGCGAGGCCCTCACCTTCAAATCTGTTGTGGAGGTGCCTCTGACCCTGGAGGATAAACTCAATGGCAGGGGGCGTTCCCCTTGTTGACTCGATGGGTTGAAGATCAGTGAGCTCCCCTATGGTGTCCTCAGGTATCTCGAACTGCTGCATCTTGGGAGGTTTGCAAGTATACACCTCTGTCTTTGTCTGCGCATGAAACAAAATGTCGATTGGTAAGTCGAAGCATAGATGTTGCAAAAATAGGTGAAACTTGCGGAAAAATATGTCTCACAGTGCCTTGACCGATACGATCGAAATCTAGACCGAGCGAACCAAATTTGTGATTTTTTTTCTATGCATGCAGTCCGTTCGGACTACGTATTTCAGTCCGAACGGACTAACGACTCAGACTAAACCATTCAGACTGGACCACAGAGATTCCGCCATTGTTACTCACTCAAAGCTTCGAATCTCACAACAATTCGCTAAGGGACCCCTAAATCCAACCCATATTATTAACCGGATTTGCAGAAAATAAGACTTCAATTCATCAAATCAACTAGATTAGGAAGGACCGAAAGGTTTACCTCATATTCCATGGTGAAAACAAGAGAGATGTCAAAGAGAGAAGAGCGAGAGGGATAGGGGTGGCGTCGACGGTGTCCTAGGTCTGAAAAGAGGGCTAGATGTGATCGGAGGTGAGGATTCCGGCAGTTGTAGCGGTGGAGAGGCGCATCACCGTTCGATCTCCTTTTTGTGAGAGAAGTGACAGATTTACCACCCCACTTACCTTTTATGCCATTTACCCTAGACCATTCGACCCCCTTACCCAGACCGAACGAACTGCCTTTAATCAGTCCAAACGGACTGACTTGGTCAGTTCGAACGGACCCATGTCTTTCAGTCCGAAGCAATCGCCGAAGCAGTCCGAACAAGCTGATCCACCTAGTCCGTTTGGACCATATTCTCAGTCCGAACGGACTGACATTCAAACGTTGTTCACCGATTCTTTCCTCTATTTTCCTGCACTACAGTCAGCCTAGTTCAATTCCAAACAGCACCAATATACCAGGAGAGTATCAAAATCAATCAAAGAATGCAAGTGGGTGATTCTTAGTGAGATACAATGCAAAAACGATACAAAAAAGAATATATACAAGCTCAAGATGTCTCCCGATAGCGCTTGTTTATGGTCTTAAACTTGACCGTGGCTACCACCTCTACGCATCGATCGGATTGGAGAGGCGCAATGTCCCTCTCCCCATGTTCCGCTCCGCGGGGCTGTAAACTTTCAACCTTTGAGCGTTGGCCTTAAACATTGTCCCTCCATGACCGTATAACTCAACCGCTCCATGAGAATAAACCTTCTTGATTGTGAACGATCCCGATCAACGCGATCTTAGCTTTTCCGGGAAGAGCTTGAATCTAGAATTGAAGAGGAGCACTTGGTCGCCTTCTCTAAACACCCTTTGCAGCACATGGCGATCATGCCACTTCTTCGTCCTCTCCTTGTAGATTCGGGCATTCTCATACGCATCCATCCGAATCTCATCAAGCTCATGCAACTCTAACATCCGCTTCTCCGCAGCCGATTTCCAATCAAAGTTCAATTTCTTAATTGCCCAAAGAGCCTTGTACTCAAGCTCAAGTGGAAGTTGGCAAGTCTTTCCATAGACAAGTTAGAAGGGAGACATACCAATGGGTGTCTTGAAGGCCGTCCTATACGCTCATAGAGCGTCATCAAGCTTCATAACCCAATCTTTCCTTAACCTTGACACCGTCTTTTCAAGTATCGCCTTGATCTCTCTATTTGAGATCTCAACTTGTCCGCTCGTTTGGAGATGATATGGGGTAGCAACTTTATGCCTCACACCATATTTCTTCAAAAGTGTTTCTTTGGTGCGGTTGATGAAGTGAGATCCCCCATCGCTAATCATAACCCTTGGTACCCCGAACCTTGGAAAGATCACTCTCTTGAACATCTTTGTCACCATGTTCGAGTCATTAGTGGGACTTGCCATCGCCTCTACCCACTTGGAGACATAGTCCACCGTCACTAGAATGTACTGATTCCAATAGGAAGATGGGAATGGTCCCATGAACTCGATGCCCCAAACATCGAATGACTCAACTTCCAAGATGTAGCGCTGAGGAATCTCATGGCGGCGGGATATGTTTCCGGTCCTTTGGCAAGCATCGCAAGAAGAGACGTATTAGTTAACGTCCTTGAACATTGTTGGCCAATAAAATCCAGCTTGAAGAATCTTAGCTGTGGTTTTCGATGCTCCAAAGTGACCCGCATAGTCCGAAGCATGAGAGTGATAGATCACACTTCGGACTTCCTCTTCGGGTATGCATCTTCTAAAAATTCCATTTCCCCCCTCTTGAACAGAAACGACTCTTCCCAAAAACAATCTTTGACATCTCTGAAAAACTTCTTCTTTCCATTGTAGTCTAGCTCATGGGGAATGTAGCCACTCACAATAAAATTAAATCTGCATACTACGGGTCTCTCTCCTTGACCTGCACCGCCATCACATGATCATCTCAGAGATAATCATTAATCGGAACTTTCACATGGCACTCAATCCGGGAGAGATGGTCGGCTACTCCATTCTCTTTACCTTTCCTATCTCTAATCTCCAAGTCGAACTCTTGTAGCAAGAGCACCCATCTAATCAATCTCGGCTTGACATCTTTCTTGGTCGGTGTAAACGATCACTTTCGACCCGACCAAATATGATCTGAACTTCTCAAAGGCAAAGACAATGGCGAGTAACTCCTTCTCGGTGGTGGAGTGGTTAACTTATGCATCATCCAAAGTTCGACTCGCATAATAAATGGCGTGAAGCTTCTTGTCTTTTCTCTGGCCCAAAACCGCTCCAACGGCAAAGTCACTCGCATCACACATAAGTTCAAAGGGAGCTTCCCAATCCGGTGGCTGTATGATGAGCGGAGATATCAAAGTCTTCTTCAATGTCTCAAAGGCAGCCAAACACTCATTGGTGAACTCAAATGGCATATCCTTTGCAAGCAACTCCATCAAACGCCTTGAAATCTTGGAGAAGTCCTTTATGAACCTCCGATAAAACCCGGCATGTCCTAAGAAACTCCGGATTCCCTTAACATTCTGTGGAGGTGGCAACTTCTCTATCACTTCAGTCTTAGCCCGATCAACCTCAATTCCTCTGCTTGATATCTTGTGACCCAACACTATGCCCTCTTGAACCATAAAATGACATTTCTCCCAATTAAGCATAAGGTTTGCCTCAACGCATCCATCCAACACTCAACACAAATTCATCAGACACATAGGAAAGGAGGGTCCATGGACAGAAAAATCATCCATGAGCCCCCTCGATAACATCCTCAATAAGATCAGAAAATATCGCAGTCATGCATCTTTGAAATATCGCGGGTGCATTACACAAACCAAAAGGCATCCTATGATATGCAAAAATGCCACATGGACATGTGAATGTGGTCTTTTCCTGATCACTAGGGTAAATGGGGATTTGGAAGAACCCCAGGTTACCATCTAAAAAGCAGAAGTAGGAATGTAAGGCTAATCTCTCAAGCATTTGATCGATGAAAGTTAAAGGAAAGTGGTCTTTACGGGTATTAGAGTTCAACTTCCTATAGTCAATGTGTTGGGCTTCCTGGGATCTCCACAGTGAATCTAATTCCTAAGAGAACGGTTCTAGGGTTTGCGCAGCGGATGTAAAACAAAAATTTTGTAAAACCCTAAAACCAAACATGCATGATTTTGTAGAAATGTTAGAACGCTTACCTCAATCGATCACAAAGGCAGGAAGATTACCTCGCCCTCTACACGTATCCACACGGCGGAAAGGATTCTAACTGTTGGAACTCATCTGCTAGGACCGAAGAACACCTTCTTCTTTGCGCAAGGGTTTCAGGGATCTAACTCTGGATTTTTCGATCTCAAAACTCTCTAAAAAAGGTCTGAAAGTCGAGCTCTCACCCTTAGGAGGCGTTCCACAAAGTTAATTAACCTTACAACCCTAATTAGAGTGAGATAAAGAATTTATGACGTCTGGACCGATCGGTCTGGAATATTTTCCGGACCGAACAACATTTGTTCGTCACCTCTAGACCGATCGTTCCACGTGTCTGGACCGATCGGTCCAGCCAGCCCAGACCGATCAGTCTAGACCTCTGGACCGTCGGTCTGGCCTCCGCTCCACCGGAAATTTCTCGTCTTTTCTCGCCCGTTTGTCCTTCCCTATGTGTGTGACTCTGTAGGCTCATTCGATACAACAGTATAACCCGAAATCTCCATTTCGGTTATACAAGTCATACGCGGTCTCTACCAAGACACTATGACTACCTATTTCGAATAGAGTTTGTTCGTGATCTTACGAACGTCGGTGATCATTTCGATTCATGATCCTTTTGTATCATGATATCATATGTCGAACATAAGGCATGGAAAAGCTACCTTATCTGATTCGACTGCTTTCTCGTTCATTGAGTTCGACTGTATGAAATAGACGATACTCGTCTATAATATGACCACAGTCTCGCTCACACGAGGGGCCCAACGATATCTCTCTCTTTTACGAGAGATACAAATCCCATCTTGATTATCTACAATCCAACACATGATTCGTGTCGTACCTGATACATGCCTTTATAGTCCTCCTGTTACGCAGGACGTTTGACGTATTCAAAGTACGCAACTCCTTATGTTGGATTCCGTAGATATCTCAGGTCATAGGATCCAATCATAGAACCGTCACATGAGATTCAAGTCATGACGCTAATCCATGTGACAATCTCATGCGGGTCAATCTAGTATTCCGTTCTCCAACGAATACCTATGATTGTGATCGTATCCAATATTCATGATCATCTCTATGATCATCTATCATCCATCATACTAGTCTTAGTACATCATTGTTCCCACAATGATATATGACTAGGGAGTTTATTATTGTTCATAACAATACATGGATTTCATAACATATTAAAGTATGCATAACATGTAATGAATCAAACACTCATCCATAAAACTATAGAAAGTGTCTATACATCAAATGTATCATAAGAAAGCTCGTAAAATAGTACATCATAGAACATTAAACCAACAATCTCCCACTTGCTCTACTCATGGACTGCTAAACATCTAATCCCCATATCCCTAACATGACCCTCATGCTTCGACGAAGGGAGACGCTTCGTCAACGGATCGGCAATGTTGTCATTTGTCGACACTCTGCAAATGTTTATGTCTCCTCTGTCTATGATCTCCCTGATAAGGTGAAATCGTCTGAGTATGTGTTTGGATCATTGATGGGACCTAGGTTCTTTCGCTTGTGCAATTGCACCATTGTTGCCACAATACAGAGCAATGGGGCTGTCAGCACTAGGAATGACACCCAAGTCGCCAACGAACTTTCTGATCCAAACAGCTTCCTTTGCTGCGTCTGACGCTGCAATATACTCAGCTTCTGTAGTAGAATTTGCAACAGTCGCTTGCTTAGAACTCTTCCAGCTTACAGCACCTCCGTTCAAGCATAAAACATAGCCAGACTGCGATCTGAAGTCATCTTGATCTGACTGAAAACTAGCATCGGTGTAACCCTTAACAGCGAGCTCGTCTTCCGACCCACCGTATACCAAGAACACATCCTTAGTCCTTCTCAAGCACTTCAAGATGTTCTTGACGGTGATCCAGTGTGACTCACCTGGATCTGACTGGTATCTACTCGTAATGCTCAACGCATAGGATACATCCGGTCGAGTACAAAGCATGACATACATGATGGATCCAATTGTCAAAGCATATGGAATCTGATCCATGCGTTCTCGCTCATCAGGTGTCGTAGGACACTGACTCTTGAAGAGAACTGTGCCACTGCTCATCGGTAAGGTTCCTTTCTTGGAATCTTGCATATTGAACCGTTTCAAGACCTTATCGATGTAGGTACTCTGACTCAATCCTAGAAGCCGCCTCGATCTATCTATATAGATCTTTATGCCTAAAATATAGGCCGCTTCTCCTAGGTCCTTCATAGAAAACTGCATTCCTAGCCAAGACTTTACGTCTTACAAGGTAGGAACGTCATTCCCTATTAGGAGAATGTCATCCATGTACAACACTAGAAATACTACTGTGCTCCCACTGAACTTCTTGTAAGTGCATAGCTCGTCTTCGTTCTGTGAGAAACCAAACCTTTTGATTGTCTCATCAAAGCGAAGGTTCCAGCTTCTCGAAGCCTGCTTCAGTCCATAAATGGACTTCTGAAGCTTTCACACCTTCCTCGGGTTCCTTGAATCGATAAAACCTTCGGGTTGTGTCATGTACACATCCTCGGTCAAGTTTCCGTTAAGAACGCAGTCTTGACATCCATCTGCCATATCTCATAGTCGTAATATGCGGCTATGGCAAACAAGATCCTAATGGACTTCAGCATGACTACGGGCGAAAAGGTCTCATCATAGTCAATACCATGAATTTGACGGAATCCTTTCGCCACAAGTCATGCCTTATATGTGTGCACGTTGCCATCCATGTTAGTCTACTTCTTGAAGATCCACTTGCATCCGATGGGTTTTATCCCTTCAAATGCATCAACCAGAGTCCATACTTGGTTGTCTAATATGGATTGCATCTCGGACTTCATAGCATCGCGCCATTTCTCGAAGTTGGTACTCGCCATAGCCTCTGGGTATGGGGAAGGCTCATCATGTTCTAATAACATGAGCTCCTCATTCCCAGTCACGAGAAATCCATATCTCACAGGCTCTTGGCGAATCCTGCCTGACCTCCGAGGTTCACCAGCCGAAGGCTAAGTCTCAACCGGCAGTGATACAGGTTGAACGTCTTCAACTTATTCACTCAGCTCAGTGTCTACTTGTTGCTCTCAAACTTCCTCAAGTTCGATCCTACTCCCACTGACTCTTTTGGAGACGAACTCTCGCTCCATAAAAGTCGCATTCCTGGCAATGAACACCTTGTTTTCTTCTGGAATGTAGAAGTAGTAACCCTTAATTTCTTTAGGGTAGCCTACAAATAAACACTTATCAGATTTGGAGGATAACTTATCAGTCATCTGGCGCTTCACGTAAGCGTCGCAACCCCAAATTCTGACAAACGACAACGTGGGACGCTT
>NW_010967605.1:588521-590099 GCF_000463585.1 Tarenaya hassleriana | reverse complement strand
TCAGCAGGTACGTAGCGGTCTCTAAAGCATAGCCCCAAAAGGACTACGGAAGATCTTTCTGACTCATCATTGACCGAACCATGTCTAACAGTATTCGATTCCTCCGTTCAGACACGCCATTCCACTGTGGCATTCGAGGAGGAGTTAATTACGATACAATACCACAATTAACTAGATAATCCGTGAACTCTTGGTTCATATACTCGCCACCACGATCAGATCGAAGTGTCTTGATCGTCTTGCCAAACTGATTATGTACTTCGTTTCTGAAAGCCTTGAACATTTCAAGTGTTTCAGACTTATGTCTTATCAAATAGACATAACCGTATCGACTGAAATCATCAGTGAACATAACGAAATATAGATAACCTCCTCTAGCTGGATAGCTTATTGGTCCGCATACATCACTATGTATGAGAGCCAATAACTCTGTCGCTCTCTGTCCTTTCCTCTTGAAAGGATGATTCGTCATCTTGCCCATCAAACAAGACTCGCAAGACTCAAAAGACTCAAAGTCAAATGAATCCAGAAGACCATCATGATTTCTGAATGTGCTTCTCGTTTATATGGCCTAGACGACAATGCCAGAGGAAGGTTGAGTTTAAGTCGTTCGGCTTAAACCGTTTAGCACTCACGTTATATATAGATAGATGATGTCGAGTTCGAAGGCTGATCATTCAAGACGTATAAACCATTCACAATATAACCATTACCATAATAAATACTGTCTCGATAAATCATCAAACTTGAGTACTCAATCACAAATCGGAAACCATCCAAATCCAGACATGAAATAGAAATAATGTTTCTGCTAATCGCATGCACATAGTAACAATTACTTAATTCTAAAACAAGTCCAGAAGGAAGATGTAAATCATAAACGTCAACACACAATACAGCAACTCTTGCTCCATTTTCGACGCGCAGTTCCGCTTCTCCCTTTGCCAGCATCCTACTTCTTCTTAGTCCCTGCACATTTCCACAAATGTGTGAGGCACTTCCGGTATCCAATACCCACGAAGATGTAGTACAGATGTTAGCTTCTATAACATGAATACCTGCGGCAGAAGCTTCATCAAGCTTCTTGTCCTTCAGATCCTCCAAGTTAAAGGTGACAATTACGCTTCCAGTGTCCAGACACTCTGTAGTAATGACAGTCACCCTTATCGGGCTTAGGCTTAGGCGTAGAGGCAACTTTTGCCTTCTTCGCCGCCTTCTTTTTCACTTTACCCCGCCGCTTCTTGCCGGATTTTTTCTCAATAGCAAGACAATCTTAGGGACCACGATCTGCTTGGCCAAATCAACATCCCATGCAATTCGGCTAAGCTCTTAGTCATCCCGTGCATATGGTACTGTATCACAAACTGATTATAGTCCTCGGGCAATGACATCAGGATTAGGTCCACGGCCAAGTCACCGTCGAGCTTCATTCCCATGCGCTCAAGTTCCTCAATATGAGCTCTCATTTTGAGGACATGTGTGTTGACAGAACTACCTCTCGGCATCTCCGTCTTCACCAGAGCTTTCAGCGTCTTGTACTTTTCAGTACGCGCTAGCTCTTGAAACATGGTCTTGAGC
>NW_010967605.1:579907-588488 GCF_000463585.1 Tarenaya hassleriana | reverse complement strand
CTCTTCCCCTCAAACTGCCTCTGCAGATCTCATTGTCGTCAGTCTGATGCTTCAACCAAGCATCATTGACGGTCCTTTTGGCACTGGCCGCAGGCTCTGGTGGTAGAGCCCCTTCCAGGACATACGACTTCTTGTCATGCTTGAGAACAATTCTCAAATTACGATACCAGTCTAAGAAGTTCGTCCCGGTCAACTTATCTCAAGGATAGATCGCATCGTCAAACTCGGTACACTACCGGTCGACACCATGTCCTACAGAAAAAGACAAAACAGAACGAAAACAAAACAAAATGCAGATTCTATCAATGATCCACTACCAGCTAGTCCATCATCAATCAATGACAACATAGATGCATATACAAGCTATACTCCTATAAAGAAAAATGACTCTACAATAATTTTTTATATGGGACTAAGATCCATATTTCACATAAGAATGAGTTATTACACTCAGCCTTACGCTATTTAGGTAGACATCTAATGTCAATCACATCCAATGTGACTCTTAGATCCTTTATGAGACTATGATATCAAATATCATTGCATACTCGTCTCATCTGTATTATTAAGTCTCAAGTCAAACTTGACAACTTAACCTAAGCTAAACCATATTTAAGTTGTGGGAACCACGATTTTTCACCCTGTCTCAAAAAGATAATCCGGCACGCTCAGCTTTGGTATGATCCGTGTTACGGATGATCGATGCCTTGACAAGTGCTCTAGTACTGGAAGGTACACGCTTAGCATTACATAAAAGGGATTTTTAAACCACATTTAGATTAAGCATCTACTTTCAAGCTATGAGAACCACCATTTCTCCATCTTGCCTCACCAAGATAGCAGGCACACCCAGCTTTGGCATGGCCCATGATACGTACGATCGAGGCCTTGACAAGTGCTTTACTCGTAGAGCTCCTAGATCTAACCGGTTTCTGTGCAATGATTGAACTAATCGAATCAAGGATCAACTATTGTTCCTTGATCAGATGTATTACATAATCCGAATAGACCATCCATTCAATTACGTAATCCCAATCCTGAAGATCTAATCGACTCCTAATATGTTCGAACTCCTCAAAATATTCCTCCACCGGCCTAGCTCCTTGGGCTAGCTTCCGATACTTCCTTTGAAGTTCTCGGTGGAAATGCGGAGGAACATATCTCTTGCGCATAAGAACCTTCATCTCACGCCAAGTCCCAACTTGCTCTATGTGAGCTCGTCGTCGCTCGGTGGTTTCTCGATCCCACCAAGCTAGCGCATTCTCTGCTAATTGAGTAGCGGCATATTGGACCCTCCGTCGATCCGAATATGCATAACATTCGAAGATGTCGGTTTAAGCTTAAGGTCGTTGCTAGGCCCTCTAGGTTGTCGATGTCTTAGTTCTTCTCCTTCGACATCGTTTGCCCACCTACGAGGTCTATCTCTCGGTCTAGGGTTCACTCTTCGTCTAGGTATCTCCTCATGGTCTGACTCATTGTCATCGACCCTAACCCTAGCTCTATGACCTCTCGCTCGCGGTCTCTCGTCATAGTCCGACTCCTCGTCGTATATGACTCTCTCACGAGGTCTTCGTCGGTCGTTAGGTCTTTGTCTATGGTTGTCCGGGCGCTCGAGGTTTCTCTCATCCTCCCTTCTCGGGCTCGGGCTCTAGGAGCGATGTCACTCTCATCATCACTAAGAGTTTCGGGTGAGTGCAGTGGTCGAGGTCTAGGTTGATCTACCGGGGCTCGACCCTTCTAACTTAGAAATACGCTCCATCATTTGTTGTAGGGCTCGGAAAATCTCTTGGTTGCTAGACGACCCTATCTCCAATCCCTCATTGGAAGCATCGTGAGCACTCATGTTTATAATTCGCTCAAGTCTCGCAATATACACGTAACGTACTATCAACGAATCCCAATCAACGTGCAAGAGCGTAAATGATAGACGTGGATATCAATGAGCAATCACTCAACGTGCAATGGCTATCAAACAAACAGTGAGCGAATACGAAAGTGAGACACACACATGCAAAGCGAATCAAACACAACGTGCTAAGCAATAAACGTGCGAACTATCGAACGACTAACGGAATGGAACGACAGCAGCAACACGCAACGCACAGGATATTCAAGCACTTAAAACGATCAGCAAACACGTCAAACAATCGTGCAATCGAATGGGTATGATTTTAGAAGATGAACAGTCCACGAACACACAAACAATCGTGAATTACAAGGCTGTGGAATAAGATCGATCAAGGAGTGATCTCACCGGATTCAGCTGCGTTTTAGGTTTGGAAAACTCGATCAATACTCCTCGGGTTCAATCTGCAAATCGAAGCAACACAAACTCAGAATTTTGGATGTTTTTGGTGAAATTGTTTTCGGCCTTTTATTTCAAGGAAACTCGAACAAATGATAAAACAGAAATTATAAAAGGATAGATCTCACCCAGGGAACGTCCTATGGCTCGAGCAAGCTCTGATACCAAAATGATGCATGCACGAGGAGGATGGGCAAGGGAGTTCAACCGCAATCACTGGCTCACGGACGTGGCTCTCAAATTCGCGGAGGAACAAGGGGCAATCGAAGTGGATTTACGGTGAAACGATTCCAATCACCGGCTCACGAAAAGTGGCTCTCGAATTCGGAGACGTTTCAAAGGAATGGAGATGGAAATCGAAGGGAAGAAACCTCGGACAAACCAAGGGGAGGAGCCGGACCAACCGAGCTCGACGGATGACCGGCGGACACACCGACGACGGCCAACACGGAGGAAGAGAGGCGGACATACCAGCCAAAGAATGAGAGAGGATTCAATCTCAAATTACTTGCTAAAATCTCAATTGATGTTTCCAAATTACAAGAGCTGAATTTAAAAGAGATAAACACACTTAATGCTAAGTTTACATGCATGGGTTTAACAATAAATGAGACAAAAGAGCTGTTGGGAAAGCTCCTTCCTTTGGGCTGCGCATGGGCTGGGTCGTGGGCCTTCCTCTTGGGCCGAAGACTTGAATAAAGTCATGTCCTAGGCCTTAGACAATTCGGACTTAATGTTGAAGATGTTTCGGGTCACTTCTCGTCCGAATAGTGATGTGCCATTGTTATCGTTGCCTCTCAAGTCAGAGAATAAACTCCTCTGAATATGCATCAACTGGGCGAGCATAGACTTTAAGTCTGACTCATCCTCCTTAGCATGGGGAGATGGAGCTTTATACCCTTGATTTTGATACCCCTGATTCTGACTCTGATATCCTTGGTTCAGGTATCTAGGTTAGAAACCTGGGGGTCCCTGAGGCCTCGGTCCGCTCTGATGCTGGGGATTCAACGCTCCCTGCAGATTTCCATAGGAGAAGCATAAACATAGATTCACCAAGTGGTTTCACACTGATGGATATGGTACTCTGACCACGATCGGTTTGCGAAACTGATTAGAAATCCATTGGATGGGTTTAGGTGGCCCGATGGGCTCATATGTTTATTAATGAGGTTAATGGTTTTGTTTTCTCTTAATAATTAAGTGAAAGTCCATTATGCCCATTTGGTTTAATGAAACCCTAATCCTTTTATAATTATGTTTAAGAAACATAATGTAGGGTGAAGAAACATAAGAGAATTTCGAACTCTCCCTCTCTCTCTTGGCCGAAATTTCTCTCTCCCGGGATTGTCTCGGCTTTCGTTCCCGACCTCTAGATCGTGTTATAGCAGACGCAAGCCCGTGATGTGGATTAGCTGTAGAGAACGTTGGATTTCAACGTTTGTGACAGGTCTCTAGATCGAAACAGGTTGGTATATTTATACCTTTATCATTATATACAAGATCTGTTGATTGGGTTTTGTTTTATAGATTCCGCTGCGTGAAACCCAAGATTGGAACCCTAGAAACCGTTATGAATGCATGTTTAGGGATATCTAAAACCCCAACAGTGGTATCAGAGCATGGTTGGCGTATAATTGAAACCTGTTTCATGTTTGATATGAGTTTAAAATCGATTTTGAACAAGAGAATCAAATGTATGCTCTCTGTGTTGTATGGATCTTTCAAACGAATTGATGTTTTTGTGAAAACAATCAATTGTTTGGTTCGATTTGGTTGTATCAAAGTGTTGATATAATCAAAATCGAATACAGAAGCTCGTGAATCGATTGGATCGATCACAGAGTTGAAAATCGGGATGAAGAGATCGGGTTTTTCAAATATCGACGTTTTGGAGACCTCGATATCGACATTGAGGGATCCTCGATATTTTTTTTAGATTCAGATCTGAAAAAATATCGATGTTTAGAACCTCGATATCGATGTTGAGTAAACATCGAGTTCTTCAGATACTAGATCTGAAGAATATCGACGTTGAGGAACCTCGATATTGATGTTATCGATCGAGATCTTCAGATACTAGATCTGAAGAATATCGAAGTTAGGGAACCTTGATATCGATGTCGACAAACATCGAGATTTTCAGATACCATATCTGAAGAATATAGATGTTGGAGAACCTCGATATCAATGTTAGAGAACCTCGATATCGATGTTAAAGAACATCGATATCGACATTGAAAACCTCGATATTTGACTCAGAATCTGTGTTCTCCCAGGTAACTGTGTTACCAAAATCGTCTGGCTCGACGGGGGCTACTCGCCCCCTAGACCCCGTCCGCTGATCGGTCAGCGGAACCACTGCCGGGGCTCCGCCCCTGGACCCTGTTCAGGGTTCTCGCCCCAAATCCCGGAAACCTATTGCAAGAGTTTTCATAGATGTATATGAAACAATTGTTATTTATGATACATCATATGTAATTGTTACATATCGGGTTTGGGTGGAATGAACAAACATTGTTCATATGGTGTAATAGTTACATCTAAAATTCCCTCTTAAATATAAGCTTATGTACCACCCATTAATAGGGTAATCGTCAAGGCATCAATCATCCGTGTGTAGGTTTTGCCTACGCGAGGTGTACCGGGTTATCTTTGTGAGGTGGGATGGAAGAGATAATTTGGTATAGGTTTCACCTACGCGAGATGTACCAAGTTATTTCATTCCATAACTCGAATATGGTTAATTTGAGCTTAATTGAGTTATCAAACGGGTTTTGGACTCAATGGTACACGATGAGATACAACATGCAATAGTATGTGATACTATGATCTCATGATTTCTAGGAATCACATTGGATGTGATTGACAAATTGTTTGTCTACCTGATTGCATAATCTTAAGGGGTAATGCCAAAGCAGACTTAAGGATTATGTTCTTGAATTGGGATCCTAGTACCCATAAGAAGATACCAAGGGTTATCATCTTAGTGGGAAGTTTTATCATGTTTTTGTATATATTATCTGTTGATGTGCCTTAGAATTGTTCTTTACTTGTTTCCTACATATATATTATATTTGCTTGCACATATTGTCTGAAACTCTGTAGATGGTGAACAACGGAATTGGTAGTGTACCAAATTCGTTATCTTCATTGTGATCGATAATTGAGCATGAGAAGTTCAATGGAGCGAACTTCTTTAACTGGTATCGCTAATTGAGAATCGTTCTCAGAAGCGAGAAAAAGGAGAACGTCCTTGACGAACTGTTCGTCAATGTAGAGACACCGAACACTGCATCGCGGGCTGTCAAGGATGCTTATGTGAAGCATAAGAAAGAAAACCGTGATGTAAGTTGTCTTATGCTTGGAACAATGACTCCCGAACTGATAAAACAGTTTGACGGGATGCCAACTTATGAGATAATGGATCAACTTAAGTTGATGTTCCAAGAGAAAGCCCGCTCTGAGAGGTTGAAGGTTATGTGCAGCATTTTGGACTATAAATTGGCTAACGGGTGTCCTGTCGATCCACATGTGCTCAAAATGAAGAGTCATTTTGATGATCTGAAACGACTTGGCACTAAGATGCACAAGGAGCTTGCGGTGGACATGGTCCTCCATTCACTTCCTGATAGTTTTCGACATTTTGTCTTAAACTATAATATGAATGGAATGGACAAGAGTGTGACTGAGCTGCATGGGATGCTGGTATCGGCTGAGCAGAAGATTAAGACTGAAAAGAGCATCCTTGTCGTGCAATCTCGGAAGAGTTCCAGGAAGCTGTTGGTTTAGTGCTCTATGATGTACTGTTTGCGAACTTTCTTTGGATACATTTGATGTATTGATACTTTCTATAGTTTTATGAAAGTGTTTGATTCATTACGTGTTGTGCATACTAGATATGTTGTGAAATCCATGTATTGTTATGAACAATACTAAACTCCCTAGTCATGTATCATTGTGGGAATAATGATATACTAAGACTAGTATGATGTGTGATTGATGATCATATAGATGATCATAGGTATTGGATACGATCACAATCATAGGTATTCGTTGGAGAACGGAATACTGGATTGACCCGCATGAGATTGTCACATGGACTAGCGTCATGACTCGAATCTCATATGGCGGTTCCATGATTGGATCCTAAGACCTGAGATATCTACAGAATCCAACATGAGGAGTTGCACCCTAGAATCGATCTCTTAGGAATTAGATTCGCTCATGAGATCCCAGGAAACCCAACATGGCGAACTATAAAGGCATGTATCAGGTACGAAACGACTCATGTGCTGGATTGTAGATAGTCAAGATGGGATTTGTACCTCTCGTAAAAGAGAGAGATATCGCTAGGCCCCCTCGTGTGAGCCAGACTATAGAAATGTGTGGCCGCACTATAGACGAACGTCGTCTATTTCAGAAAGTCGAACTCAGTGAATGAGAAAGCGGTCGAATCAGATAAGGTGGCTTGTCCATGCCTTATGTTCGACATATGATATCGTGATACAAAAGGATCATCAACCGGAATCATCACTGGCGTTCGTAAGATCACGAACAAACTCTATTCGAGATAGGTAGTCATAGTGTCTTGCTAGAGACCGTCTATGACTTGTATATCCGGAATAAAGATTTCGGGTTATACTGCTATATCGAATGAGCCTACAGGGTCACACACGCAGGGAAGGACAAATGCACGAGAAAACGTCGAGAAATCTGGACAAGAGGTCCGGACCATTCGGTCTAGGAGTGGACCGAACGGACCAGAGCATCTAGTCCGAACGGACCAAGTTGTTGGACCGAACGAACTAGAGGGTCCAGTCCGAACGGACCAAGTGTTGGACCGTTCGGACTGACCAGTTCGAACGAACGGACTGAGTTATGTGACTGGTTCGAACGGACCAAGTGTCCAGACCGAACGGACTACTAAGCAGTCCGTTCAGTCTGGGTTTCGGATTTAATTTAAAATCCGGAATTAGGGTTAATCACTTTAATGAAAGGAGATAAATAACCCTAACAAGTGGTAGCCGACCTAGAGAACTTAACAAGTGGTAGTCGACCTAGAGAACTTCTTGAGACCTTTTTGGAGAGTCTAGAGGGTCCAAGAAGTGATTGAAGTCACGTTTTCTCAAAGCACATAATCGAATAGAAGATTCGAGTCCTAGCAGACAAGTTCCAAAGGTTGGAATACATCCCGAGGTGTGGATACGTGTAGAGGGCGAGGTATCCTTCCTCCCTTTCGTGATCGAACGAGTTCTTCAATTGATACATGCCCCGAATCGATTGAGGTAAGCGTTCTTACTCTTCTACGAATCATAGAAGCATGGTTCTAGGGTTTTATTAAATTTTTTGTTTTTCATCGGCTGCGCAAACCCTAGAATCGATCTCTTAGGAATAGGATTCGCTCATGAGATCCCAGGAAAGCCATCAGAAGCGACCACGAGGAAAGAGAAAGGGCAAGGAATCGACAAATAAGGCAAAAGTTACCGTGTTGCCGAAGTCCAAACCCGACAAGGGAGAATTCCACTACTGCCACGAGGTTGTACACTGGCGTAGGAACAGGGATTTCCACGTGAAGGATCAGAAGAAGCAGCTTGAAGAAGCTTCATCTTCAGGTATCAACCTACCTTTGGCATTGTCGTCTCGGCCATATAAGCGAGAAACACATTGCCAAACTCACTACAAAAAAAATGGTCATTTCCAACGGGTAAATCCGTTGGAAATGGCCAAATTTCCGTTAGAAATTAACGTTTCCAACGGATTTCCAACGGATTTATCCGTTGGCATTTCGTCGTTAGAAATCCGTGTCCGTTGGAAAACCGTTGGAATTTTCAACGGAATTGCAACGAATTTTTCCGTTGGAAATTTCCAACGGATTTCCAACCGGCATCCGTTGGAATTTTCCAACGGATTTCTAACCGCAATTTCGGTAGGAAAATTCCAACAGAATTTCCAACCGCAATCCGTTGGAATTTTCCAACGGAATTTCCAACCGATATCCGTTGGAATTTTCCAACGGAATTTCCAACCGATATCCGTTGGAATTTTCCAACGGAATTTTCAACTGCATTCCGTTGGAATTTTCCAACGAAAAATTCAAAACATATTCCCGACTCCGACCCCGACGCCGACCCCGACCCCGACACCGACCCGACACCGACATCGACACCGACATCGACACCAACCCGATCCAACCAAACCACGATCTCGAAACTCACTTCCCAGTAGGTCACCCATCCTTCCACTGCTCCAGCTCAATCCTCCTTAACCCTAGAGTTC
>NW_010967605.1:569954-579183 GCF_000463585.1 Tarenaya hassleriana | reverse complement strand
ATATATATATATATATATATATTTCAATTGATTTTTCAATTAAAATCCAAATTTTCAACCGATGTCCGTTGGGATTTTTTTTTAAAATTTTCAAAAAAATTTCCAACCGGCATCCGTTGGAATTCCGTTGTATTTTTTTTTAAAATTTTCAAAAAATTTTCAAAAAGGCATCCGTTGGAATTCCGTTGGAATTGTTTTCTAACAAACATCCGTTGGAACTCCGTTAAAAATTTGCAACCGATTTTTCCAACGTTAATCCGTTGAAAATTTCCAACGGATATCCGTTGAAAATACCGTTGGAAATTTCCAACCCAATTTTTCAATTGAATACGTTGAAAATTCCGTTAAAAATTTCCAACGGGTGTTTCCAACGGATACCCGTTGGAAATTTTCAACGGAATTTTAACGGAAATCGTCGTTGAAACGCCGTTGAAAACCGTTGAAAATCCGTTGGAAAATCCGTTGGAATTCGAGGATTTTTTTGTAGTGACTCCATTCAGATGGTGTTTTGGATCCATTTGATTATGAATCAATGGAATCATGCGAATCTTGTTTATTAGGTAAGATGACAAAGAGTCATTTTACCGGAAAGGGGCAACGTGCGGATGAGCTCCTTAGTCTAATACATAGTGATGTATGCGGACCAATGAGCACGCCTGCTAGAGGAGGTTATTCCTATTTCGTTACTTTCACCGACGATTACAGTCGCTACAGTTATGTCTACTTAATGAGGCATAAATCTGAAATGTTTAAATTGTCCAAGACGTTCAGAAACGAAGTAGAGAATCAACTTGGCAAGAGTATTAAGACACTCCGATCTGATCGTGGTGGTGAATACATGAGCCAAGTGTTCACTATCTTAGAGATTGTGGAATCGTTTCACAATTGACTCCTCCCGGAACACCACAGTGGAATGGTGTTTCTGAGCGGAGCAACCGAACCCTATTAGATATGGTTCGCTCTATGATGAGTCAGACCGATCTTCCAATATCCTTTTGGGGATACGCTCTTGAGACTGCTACTTATATATTGAACAGAAGTCCTTCGAAATCGGTTCAGAAGACACCATATGAGATATGGATTGGGAAGAGTCCCAGGATGTCTTATCTCAGGATTTGGGGTTGTGATGTTTACGTGAAACGCCAACTTTCCGACGAATTAGGACCCAAATCTGAGAGATGCTTGTTCGTTGGTTACCCCAAAGAAACGATAGGATACTACTTCTACAACCCCACTGAGAACAAAGTGTTTGTTGCTCGAGATGGGACTTTCTTGGAATGAGAATTCGTTTCCGAGAAAACTAGTGGGAGTAAGATTGATCTTGGGGAAGTCCAAGAGCCGAACTGAAGTTGAACCTAGCGAAATAGTTGAAATAGATCAACCTATCTCGCAACCCGTTGTGACTTTGTCTGTTGTTGATGAACCTCGGAGATCGAGCAGGATTCGACATGAGCCCGATAGATATGGATTTATCGTGACTGGAAATGATGAACTCGTGCTCATGGAGCACGACGAGCCCACATCATATTCAAAATCTGTGTCGAACCCAGAATCTGAGAAATGGGTCGAGGCTATGAAGTCAGAGATGCAATCCATGTACGACAACCAAGTATGGACTTTTGTTGATGCATCTGAAGGGATAAAACCCATCGGATGCAAATGGGTTTTCAAGAAGAAAACTGACATGGATGACAACGTGCATACATATAAAGCACGATTGGTGGCGAAAGGATTTCGACAAATTCATGGTATTGACTATGACGAAACCTTCTCGCTCGTCGCCATGTTTAAATCTATTCGGATACTCATTGCCATAGTCGCATATTACGACTATGAGATATGGTAAATGGATGTCAAGACCGCATTCCTTAACGAGAATCTATTTGAGGATATGGCATGGCAACCCGAGGGTTTTGATGATCCCGAGCATCCAAGGAAGGTATGTAACCTTCAGAGGTCCATTTATGGACTGAAGCAGGCTTCAAGAAGCTGGAACCTGTGTTTTGATGAGATAGTCAAAAAGAGTTTGGTTTCTCGCAAAAGAGAACGAACCATGCGTTTATCAGAAGGCCAGTGGGAGCGCAATTGTGTTTTTAGTCTTATACGTTGATGACATCTTGCTCATCGGAAATGATATTCCTACTTTGCAAGACGTTAAGTCTTGGCTAGGAAAGCGTTTCGCGATGAAAGACTTAGGCGAGGCTTTCTATATCCTAGGCGTCAAGATCTATAAAAATAGTTCAAGAAAACTAATCGGTCTAAGTCAGAGTACTTACGTCAACATGGTGCTAAAACGGTTTAGCATGCAAGAAACCAAGAAAGGATTCTTGCCGATGAGGCATGGTTTAGTTCTGAGTAAGAATCAGTGTCCAAAGACTACTGATGAGCGAGAAAGCATGGATAGAATTTCATACGCTTCGGCGATAAGATCTATCATGTATGCCGTGCAATGTACTCGGCCAAATGTATCGTTAGCATTGAGTTTAACGAGTAGATACCGGTCTGATCCAGGTGAGCCACATTGGATAACCGTAAAGAACATCCTGAAATACCTCAGAAACACTAAGGATGCGTTCTAAGTTTACGGTGGACGTGAAAATGAACTCGTTGTAAGTGGTTACACCGACGCCAGTTTTTAGTCCGACGTGGATGATTTTCGATCGCAATCAGGTTTTGTGTTCCTTCTGAACGGAGGCACTGTTAGTTGGAAGAGTTCCAAACAGGCCACCGTTGCAGATTTCATCTACAGAGGCTGAGTATATTGCTGCATCGGATGTGGCAAAGGAGGTTGTTTGGATCAAGAAATTCGTTGGAGACCTCGGCGTTATTCCTAGCATTGTGAACCCCATTACGTTGTACTGTGACAACAATGGTGCGATTGCGCAAGCCAAGGAACCAAGGTCACACCAGAGATCGAAATACATACTCAGGCGATTTCATCTTATCAGAGAAATCGTAGACAGAGGAGATGTGATTATATGCAGAGTATCGACAGATGACAACATCGCTGACTCGTTGACGAAGCCTCTCCCTTCGTCGAAACATAAGTGTCATGTTAGGTCGATAGGGATTAGACATTTAGTTGATTATGATTAGAGCATTTGGAGATCGCGATGTTTTATGCTCTAGACATAATTATTCGCACGAATACTTTATTTATTATACTTGGATTCATTGTGATGAATGGAAGTATGTTTTTCTTATTGATTATTATTCAAATTGCATGTTATTGTTTAATAATGTTATCCTTGTATTATTATCGTAATGATACTAAATCCCCTAGTTGATCGTTAATGTGGGAATATTAACGAACAAAGACTAGCATGATGCATGATGGATGATGATACAGATGATCATAGCATATTGGATACGGTCATGATCATGGGTATTCATTTGTGAATGAATATTGGATGCCCCGCATGAGATTGTCACATGGACCTGATCTCATGACTTGAATCTCATGTAATACACCGCTTTGAGTCCTAACACCTGAGGTCTCTATATGTATCCGACATGAGGAGTGATATTCTTTGACACAGTCAAACTTCAGAACTGTAAAAGGACGACTATATAACGGTTGTAGTTGGGAATGTTATGAATCATGTGGAGGGTAGTAGAGAGCCAAGATGGGATTTTATTCCTCTCTTATGTGAAGAGAGAGATATTGCTGCGCCCCTCGAGTGAGTTGTGCTGAAACGCACGCAAACAGATGAAGAGTCATCTGTAGGTTCAGGTAAGTCAACAAACGAGAAAGCAGTCAAAATGTGACGAGATGACTTATTTCATGTCTCTGTTTTGACTTATGATATCGTGTGACAAAAAGGACACAAGTGTTGAATGTTATTTGGCTCGTTAGATCACACTAAACTAGTCTGACAAAGGAGTCATAGTGTCTTGCTAGAGACCACATATGATTATTAGTCCGAAATAGTTTTGGAACTATGTCTGCGTTGGACGGGCCTACAGGGTCACACACGTAGGGCTGTTACTATTTTCTGGAGCGTGCTTGGGATGGTCTATTATGGTAGATCGAAACTCGATCATGAATAGAGCAAGTAGGAGATTGATGGATATGTTGCTCTGGCCACATCGGTTTGCGAAACTGATTAGAAATCCATTGGGGATGGGTTTAAGTGGCTCAATGGGCCCATATATTTATTAATGAGGTTAATGGGCTTGTTTTCTCTTAATAATTAAGTGAAGGCCCATTAGGCCCATTTGGTTTAATGAAACTCTAATCCTTTTATAATTATGTTTAAGAAACATAATTAGGTTAAGAAACATAAGAGAATTTTGAACTCTCCCTCTCTCTCTCTCTCTTGGTCGAAATTTCTCTCTCCCGAGATTGTCTCGGCTTTCGTTTCCGACTTCTAGATCGTGTTCTAGCATACACAAGCCTGTGAGTGTGGATTAGCTATAGATAACGTTGGATTTCAGTGTTTGTGATAGGTCTCTGGATCGAAACAGGTTGGTATATCGATACTTTTATCATTATATGCAAGATCTGTTGATTGGGTTTCGTTTTATACATTCCGCTGCGTGAAACCCAAGATTGGAACCCTAGAAACCGTTATGAATGCATGTTTAGGGATATCCAAAACCCCAACACACACATCCTTCCATGAAGGTTCACCCTCAACCCATAACTACAAACTACTCGCTAACCATGTTCAAAACCAAAGCAAAACTATGACAAAAGGTGGAAATCATAGAGAGAGAAAGTAAATAGATGCTCAAGAAATCTTCAATCTTCAGTGGAGTCTCCTCCTTCTTCTTTCTCCTCCAAGAGCTCTCCTTTTCTCTCTAAGCTTCCTCTATTTTCGGCCCCTTCCAAGTCCTTTTTTTTTCTCTCCTCTTACCCACAAAAACAGGTTAATTTTCCCAAAACGGCGTGAGTTTGGCGAGATATATTCTCAGTAGTCCATCGGTCCAGCATAGACAGTCCGAACGGACTAGGATGTGCAATTTGTTTCGTCTGGCGTAATCAGTCAGAACCGTCTAACATAGTCAATCCGAACAGTCTGATATCTGCAGTCCGTTCAGACTGAAGTGTGCTGAGAGGATTTGGGACTGGCTGAGCTAGTCCGTTCGGGCCTTGGAATTAGTTCGAACGGACTACTATTACAGTTCGTTCGATCTGAACTGCAGTCCGAACGGACTACTATTACAGTTCGTTCGATCTGAACTGTAGTCCGAATGGACTACTTTCTCGAACAATTTTGGCTTCGATTCTTCCTAGGATTCAGAACAGAGTTTCAGGTTTCTTCATTCTTCCCTCGAGTTCCTGCAATGTTCACAACCTTGTCCCGAGAACCTAAAGATGGCTCTAAGATGTCTAAAGATATGTAAAAATCATGTAAAATCAAAGGCGTTATCCCGTACAAATCCACATAAAATCCGAACCATCAGAATTGCATGATGAGAAGTATGTGGATGAACTAAAAAAGAATGGAAAAATGGTACCTTCAGAAGAAGATTGGTCACGAGTAAGTGTTTTGTTTCCTTTTTTAAAAGTCTCTTATGACACCACTGTGAAGATTTCCGGTTCTCAATATGAAACTTATATATGAAAGAGACTTATAGTGGGAATACGTATTAAGGTGATGAGTATGAGCGAAAATGAGATGATACGGTCAATTGCATTAAAGATGATAGACAAATTTCATAAGTATTGATGGGATTACAAAATAATGAATCCGTTGATTTATCTTGCAACTATTATTGATCCGCGTCTCAAGATGTAATGGATAAGTTTGGCAGTTGAGAAAGTTTATATGGAGTATGAAGCTAAAGAAATGATGAATATTATTGAACGAACACTGCAAAAGATTTTTAAAAGTGAGCCTACCTATTCCATTGAAACGGGTCAATCAAATGGAAGTGAAGTGTTGAATGCTAATACATGGATAGTGGTGATGATTGGTTGTTTCAAGATTATTTGAAATGTAAAAGTCACGGGAGTGTGATAAAATTAGAATTAGAGAAGTATTTGTCCGAATAGAATTTCAAAATTTTGATATTTTGTATTGGTGGAAAACGAATAGTTCAAAGTATAAGATTATTTCTTTGATAGCAAGAGATCTTTTGGCTATTCCGATATGGACAATTAGTTTAGAATCTGTTTTTCGTACCGATGATCGTGTGATTAGTCCATATCATAGTTGTCTCATTTCGAAAATGATTGAAGTTTTTATTTGTATTCAAGATTGGATTTGTAGTCCTGATGGATTGAATAATGGTGAAGAGATATTGGAAGAGATTGCACACACAAAAATCTTAATATAAGATGTTGAATATTTGTATATTTATTTATTATCTTATTGATGATTTTTTATGCTTTTTTAGATGAAATAACTGAGTTGTTCGAATCTGCAATGCTAAATTTGGATAATTGATATGGCGATCAACGAGTTTTGGAGAATTAGAGTATGTAACATATAATAAGACATCATAGACATCAAGTTTTTATTAACCAATTGATTTATATTATATTTTGGAATGTTTCCAATTTATAGATTTTTCATTAAGATTCAACATATGTTTTCTCTGTTTATGGAGGTTTATGATTCTTAATCTTTAGAATTTAAACATTAAATATGTCTGTATCCGATGAAATATGATTGTGTTTGTAGTTGACTTGATTTAGGATATTTATGTTATGTATTTTGCATTTGAATATAGTTTTGTATTTGATAGATTATATATTTTATTTGTGTTTGAATTTTTTAATTTGATTTCTCTTTTTTATTATTTTTTTATGTTTGATACAAATATTTACAAATATTCATAGTTTTTACCGATATCCGAAATTGTGGATATCCGAAAAATATAGATCGGATATGAATAACAAGATTTGATATTTGTACAAATCGAATACAGATACAAATATTTGAAAATTTTCAGATATCCAATTCGTATCCACCGCTAATTTAATATTGAGTTTGAGTTTTTAGTTATTGTTGGGTGTGAATTCAATGGGATCAGAGAATTTGGTTTTTTATATCCGTTTTAATTAGATCAATTGTTATCAAAGTCTTTGGATTAATTCCGAATTATGGTATGACATGCGAATATTTCGGTGGACAAAACAGATCACATAAAAATAATTAAACGGTTATTTCTCGTAATTTAAATATGAAAAATCATATATAAAATATTGAATTTTCATGAAAACTCTCCGAAAACATTTGTTGGATTTTTAAAATAAAAAATATTAAAATTATATAACTTTCATATTAAATCTCAATTATTTAAATAGTCAAATTCTATCAATGCGTCAATATTTCGACGAAAACTATTATAATATTTGATTTGATGCAGCAAATCGATAATCTGACGAGGCTCTCGTGTGAGACGTTACATCATCATCATCATAAAAAATAAAAAAAATAAAAACAGCCCAATTGCTCCAAAAACCCATTTATGTTTTGAAATAATTATTTCCAGTTGTATTGTTTTTTTAATGACTAAAATTTCAGCCCCCAAACCTGTAGATTTCGACTCATCAAACTGATCAAATGACGAAAATACGTATATTATTAGGAATTATTAGGAATATATACGACTTAATTAATTCCTTGGACGATAAGAGCAAATTTATATATAGAGAGTTCATTTTTAAATAGAACACTAAATATAATCGAATAAAAAAATATAAATATTATCTATAATAAATATAAATAGCAACATTCTCAGGAGTCAGGATTATATCTATACAACATTCATGGGATTTAACATTCCATAAGAAATATAAATAGCGAATCCCATCATTTGAGATATATATATTACAATTTCTTGGCGGACACATGATTATACACACTTGCATATATATGTTTCATTTCAATGGAAACCAAAGTGGGAGATCTCTCCCTTACCAAAGTCTTTTGAGATCCTCCCAACATAATAATCCCACAGTCCAAAACATGACATGAAAACTACATAAATAAAGACTCCTCAATGAGGAAACTCAATTAGGGAAACAAATATATATATGTGTATATATATATAAGCTAACACAATGCTATAGAAGTATACATACCGATGCGGATCAAACGAGGGGAGAAGGAGAAATATCCGCGGTTTTTACGGGCCGAGACGATAAGGGCCATCGCCCATGTAATGACCGTCCATGTAAAGAGCTGCGCTCTGAGGATGCAAACCCTCCATCACCATGAACTGCATATCTTCGGACGGTTTCCAATGGCGTTTCCTTTGGTTTATGAACCAATTGTTGATCTGTTTCTGATCTAAACCGGTCGATTCAGCCAACGCCACCTTCTCCGACTCCTGCGTGTAATCAAATCAAAACAGTCCAAATGAACCGATTGTGAATCTTACGAAACGTGAATGTTTTTTTGTGGCATTATGGCTTAGAGGAAATGGTCGGTTCTTGCTGATTTCCACATGAAAGTTGCATAGATGCCGGAAAATTAAAGTTAAAAAACATTGTAGTAGTAAACAAAAAGATTACTTTACCACATCTTTGTTGATTAATTAGCTCGTTAATCCGTCGTAACACTAAGTATGAGAGCTAGCAAAGGAGTACCAATTCACACAATGACTACACGTTTTTGTAACGAAGATATCCGAGCCTTTGGACTGACTAAATGCAGAATCTCAAACCGAGAATTTGTGGAAAAAGCGATGAGATACGAGGAAGAAGGAACGTATATATACGTACAGAAGGATAAGGCCATTTGTAATGCAACTCCCACCAAGTGAGCAGCTTCTGCCTCGCCTCTTTCGGGAGTTTCCCTTTCTTCTTCTTCTTGGACAGTTCTTGCTTCAGGCTGCTCAAGTAGCCACTGTATTTCCTCAGCAAGTGATTCTTCAGTTCCCGATCTTCTGCCCGGGGATCGATCTCCGGAAGTTCAGTTTCACCTCCGCTGTTGTTGTCTTGATCCTCCTCTGATGATCCCGCACCGTCGCATTTCCCATCTATATATATATATCAATCAATACATTCAGATACAACGTTAGAGAACAAACTTGATATATGTCTTTTGACATGTACACTAATCATAGAAGCCATATATTCTACATTATTTCACAATGTAAAAAAAAAAACTTATCGGAAATGAATCTGGAACCAAACATCGAGCTGGTTACAATTGTTGTAATATTCGATCAGTTTTTGGACATTGATCCTGTGACCAAACTCATTGTCCCCATTTACAAAACACCAAACAGATATTAGCCTTTGCAAATATTCGAAAACGAAAGGAAAGAG
>NW_010967605.1:536696-569905 GCF_000463585.1 Tarenaya hassleriana | reverse complement strand
AAGAGTGTGCGGAAACCCCACATCTTTGGACGCATTCCTAAAAGAGAAAAACAAGATACGTACAAAACAAAGGGCGGGCGTTATATATTTAACATGCTTCCCCCTAACAACATGTCACTGCCCACATGATTATATATACATATTTAATATAATCTAATATCAAACGAATGCATATGATCCAACGAAGGCATGATAAATTATCTTAGGATACGAGTTGAGATAAACCAAAGAAATCGACGATTTGTCACACTTCATCACTAGCCCTACATTGACACTACATAGCTTTATATATTGTACTAGTTTGGCACCTTTATCAATTACTCAATTCAATGATTCATGTCTGTTATATATATATATATATGTATGCATGTTCATGTATGTATGTATGTATGTATGTATGTATTCACATGTACATATCTACAAACATACCGGCATTGTTGAAGATACGAATGGGACCCTGACACAACATGTTAAGTTGAGCTTCGATACGACGTATGAACCCCATAGCTTCTTGTATTGGTCGTGTTAGCTCCTCACGGTACTTAACCAGCATGTCACAGTACGCTTCCTGTTAAATCCATAACTTTTCTTTATTCAATTAAGAATCTATTTATACCTAAACCTAATTAATAACACCATGATTATCGAGATTGATAATAACAACCATGAATTGGTCCAACTCGGGATCTCTTGATGCACCATAATCTCTAGACGCCGCCGCAGCAGATCGGTGCCTAGTCTCGAACTCTTGCCGCACTGCAGTGAGCCTATCTAGAACCTCAGGAGGAGCTCCTATCTATAATAATACCCATAATCAAGCAAAAGCTTTACTCTAAGATGATTTATTCACATAAATGGGCCGTTGCATTTATGTAATTAAATGAATATACCAATGGTATTCATACCTTTTGGCAGTCCATGTAAGCTTCCAAGAGGCTCGAGTACTGAGGATGAGCGATGATCTTGGCCTTCATGGCCTCGACATCGCTGCCACCGACAGGCATGTTGCTGTTGCTGTTGCTGTTGTCGTCTTCGTTGTTGTTGTTGTTTGATTCTTGATGATTGTGAATGGCTCTCATCAACAAAGAGTAGTGGCTGAGTGACCTTGAGGAGCTAGCTTCGGATTTAACAACTGGGTTTGGCTGATCATGATCGGATCGGAAGCAATTCTCACTCGATTGATGATGATGATGGTGATGAACGAGAGAGCCCATGTTGGGGAACAACATGTGGTGATGGTTACTATTATAACCAGATGTATAATTATTGTTGCTGTTGTTATTATTGGTGTCGCTGTTATTGTTATTATCGTTTTTGTTGGGCGAAGAGCTTGGAGCGTACAAGAAACTTACTCTCTGAGGAGTGGAGGAGCTGTCATGGTGGTATTCCTCCATACCCAGATGGCTGAAGACCAGGAAAAAAAAACTGGAGACAAAGGAAAGTGAAAGAAAGCAAAAAAAAAAAAACCCTAGAAGTGAAGGAACAGGAACCTTGGTGGGTGTAGGGATGAAAGCTTTGGCAAGAACAGGGAGAGAGAAGCGTGAGATTGTTGCTTCTTCTTCGTTTGTTTTATATATAATTTTTTTTTCTTCACAAGTCTCTACAAGAACATCAAATCCAGATGACTAAGACGACTCATGAAATGAATCTAAAGGTATATAACTGTGTGGGGAAAAAAAAAAGAAATTATCTTTTTTTTTGTGTGAAGTGAAGTGAAGTTGCACCAACAAAACACAAGCCAAGGATATGTAGTAGGGAAGTGACGTTGAGGAAGAGAAGAAACAATAGAGAAAATTGAAAGTATCAAAAGAGAGAGAGAGAGAGAGAGAGAGAGAGAGAGAGAGAGAGAGAGAGAGAGGAAAAACAATAATGGAGGGAGGGAGAGTTGGGTGGATTGACAAGACATTGTTTGCTTTCTAAGAAAAATAAATAATTATATATTTGAAAATTAAATATTATATTAAATTAATAGAATAACATAAAAAGGTTAAAAAAGAAGAAGGATAAGGTAAGGCAAAGCCATCTACTAGCTCTTTCTTCTGTTTCCTTGTGATTTCCAGTAAAAAGGGTAAAGGAGGAAAAACAAATTCTCAACATTTATCTACATTTTTAAAAATTGATTGCATTGGTATAGATTTAGCATTTTATCTTGGTTAGGGTTTGAATCTTTTTCTGAAAATGGAGTAATCTTTTAGTCAATCCTTTACCGTTGACGGACAGACGATAATTAATTTAAATGTGTAAGGTTTAAAAATATCGTTTTATAATTGAAGGTTATTCAAAATATATCGTGATAAAAAAATTGATTATTGATTAAAATGTAAAAATTAACTTTTAGATTATAATCATTCTTCCAAGTAAACAAAGAATTTCTGATCATTTAATCATTCTTCCTGTAAACAAAGAATCTCTGAATATTGAGAATACTATATTTAGGGATTATACCAATAATAATATCGCAGTAGTTTTCAAATTAAAGGTATTAGTTATAACTATTAAATCAGGTTTAAAATTTCTCTATGAATTATCCAATACTAAATTGATTCAGGTCATGTAGCCTGCATAGCTATGGGCATTAAAGTTTAAAATGGACAAAACATATGATAATTGCATATTGAATGGATATTTTTTTTGTTCATATTTATTATTAAGAATAATTGATATGAAAATAATTTGTAGGAAATTTTGACTTTAAAACTAATTTAAATAACACATCAAAAAGGACTATTCGTCTGCCATCACCTTGAGGAATATGCTTATGGAACTGAAGATACAAAGATTTAACATCTAATATGATTATGCAATCAATACATGCATGAATTATCCACGTGTCTGTGGTCGAGTGGTACCCGGACTGAAAGTGAGGGTGTTCCTCCTCTAGGTCAGGGGTTCGAATCCAGGCATGCGGGGAGGGAGAGGCATAGCCAAAGGTTGTGTGTTCAAAGGCTGCTCCCGGGCCCAGGAAGATGTAGGTTGGGCTCAGGTGAACTTCCTGGTTTGACAAAAGATCAATACATGAATCCATATTTTTGCTCTTATTCGAATTATTTTGACCGTGTTCATTTTTATGCAATTGTGTTATATCTATCTACCAATATATATAAATAAGAAAGATGGGAAAAGGATAATATTTTCTTGCCATTATCAAAACTAACAGTGTATAAATTATATGCCCATTTTATATCAGAGTTTTATGCAAAGAATATTTGGTAAGGATAAATTGATGACTACGAATCAATATCGACTGCGAAACAAATTCTGCACGGCTCCAATAATATTTTTTTCCAAATTTTTTATTAACCAAAAACAAGATATCTTAAAATTGTACCAATGATGAATTAGTAAACGTTCATAACGACCCAAAATTATATTATACAATATATATATGTCAATAAATACATTTAAAATTAAATCTGATTTTAAAGTTATAAATACTAAAATTTTATTATCTAAATTCAATTACAATTTTTCTGAATACCTATATTTTTGAAATAAACATAGTTCGGATATCTGGTCTCGGTAGTCTTTTCCTAAGATGATTCCTTTGAGACATGCATGTATGCAAAATTAAGGTAGTTTGTATTTTGAGATTTATATGATTATTTTTGTTTTATTTTTAAATAAAAATTAATTGATTTTTCTCTCTATATATATATATATATAATGTATATATACTCCACATGGTTAAATTATTTTCATCATGACAAAAGATAAACAAGAAAACAATATTTATGTGCTTTAATTTACAAACTATGAACAAAATTATTTCATTCACAAATCTATATCTTTATTCCGCATATAATATAATATTACGGTATCTTTAAAACTTGTTAAATTAAAACGTGATCCAGAACACAATGAAATCATATCTAAACATAATCATTACTCAAATGCGGAAATAATTTTTTCTTAGAATTTTTTGCGGAACTTATTGATTTGTTATGTTGCATTTTATTTACCAAATTTAGCAATCCGAATTATGAACGGACCATATATATAGTATTTACTAAAAGGATAAATTCTAAAGATAATAAACTACAATTAATGAATGGAAAAAAAATGGAAAATGAAAATGGGAGGAAAATTAGAGTTTCTTTGCTAATTATGCAACAATCAAATAAATTTACAAGTTAAAAAATCTCATGTTGCAAATCATTATTGTTTTCTAAATCTCAAATTTATCTTTAAAGAACAAAAATGAATTTTCGGATAAATCATAGCTATTTTTTTATTAAAAAAAATCAAAATACATGACACAAATAGTTTTTTTTGTTATATTTCATAAAAAAAAAATAGGAGGAAACTTAGGTTTTGAACGGTAAACAGTGACAAGAATGGCAGTGACGAAGAAAATCACTGACTCCACATTGTACTGTTTCGTTATGACCCTTTTCTGCTTCACCCACGTGCTCTCCCTGTCTTCACTATTCTCTCCTCTCTCTCTCTCTCTTGTTTTTTTAATAAAAAAAATTAATTTAAAGAAGATCATTTTTATTCTCAATCGCATTAACGTTCTAATCAAAATTAAAATTAAAATGCTATATATAGAACTATAACGATGTCGTAAAACCTGTCACGTGTTGCAGAATCTCCGAACAAACTCATGTGTCGATATTTCTTGCTCAGACCATTCAAGTCTATATACCTCCATGGATCGGTTCGTTGTTTGGTCGAAAATTTCTTATTCGGTTAGGTATTTGATTAAATATCTGACAAACCATGTTGATGAAATAGAATGTTAGAATTTAGTTTACATTTAATTAATTTTAAAAATAACAATTATGTATTTTCGAATCAAAATGTTATACCCATTACATCTCATTCTTAACATGAAAAAAAACTCCATGAAATAAAATAGACAAGACCTTTCTACTTCAACACAACACTGTTGATGGCTGATGTGCATGTGTGAGAGTGAGAGAGAGAGAGAGAGAGAGAGAGAGAGAGAGAAAGCAAATGGGCCATGGAGAAAATACAACTCCCCCGAGAGATGCGCGCTACAAAAGGAGAGATGGGACATATTACACAGAGGACCCCCCATCCCTCTCTCTCTGCCACAAACTGTATGTGTCCCTCTCTTTATATATATATATATATATAATGAGTTTATATATGGATGATAAATACAGAAATGAAGTTTTAGCTTTGGAATCCAAACCTTTTTTATTTTTTTTGCAGTTTTTATTCATTGATTTGAGGAGGCAGCAGTACATTTAGCTCATATAGATGGATGCTGTTGTCTTTGTTATAATGCGAGTGAATAGAGTTGACATCTTACCCATCGGCTATATGCCAAGTTCGTATACATTTATATATATACACATATATATACACATATATATACACATATATATATGTATATCTCTGTGTGTTGCATGAAAGGGGTAGGTCTCTTTATAAGATCATATAAATGAATCATACATTTAAATTTATACATATATCAGTAGTACTTCAATCATGTTCTTGGCCCTGATCCCCACTCACTCCCTATTCCCTCTTTTATTGTTTCCTCCTACCTATACACACACACACATAAATACATTATACATATATATATATATATATATATATGAAGAGATGACTTCCAATAAAATGTCCATGGTTTATATAATTTCAAGATTATTCATGTGTTTTGGAAAACATCACCGGATAACATTTTCACATTCTATCTACAGTTAACGAAAACTCGATCATATGAACGTTGACGCGAAGATATGTACGTATAATTTCATAAGTTCTGATCTAAATTCCACGTGTCCATATAAACATTACATATATAAGCTATGAAAATTTCCATAAATATGAAACTTACTATTTTTTTTTGTGATAACTAAGTATCTATATCTTGGTTAACGCTTTCAATTGTCTATTACAATTTTTTTTTTCCGTAAATCCATTAGAAATCTTTTGTGATAAGATATGCAAACATCACCAAATTTCTACTCCTTATTTCCCGTTATTGTTGTGTGTGTGTATATATATATATGGATTGGTTAAGCAACTCTATTAATTTATTTTATCTACTTTGAATATTTTGTTTATACACGCATTATCTGGCTTCTTTAACAGAATTTGTTGCATTCATATCATATATTAAAATGAAAAAAAAAAAAAAAAAAAAAAAACAACGAACCGACATGAAAGCAAGCCCATGATGCTGTTTGTCTTGTGATGTAAAGAGATTAAATCGCGTGGAAACATATCATACACATACTTAAAAAATTGTATATTATTGTTCTTTTTTTTATTTAATTTTTTATTGTCCATCATCAATAGGGTAATTAGTCCATGATTCCCTCATACAGCTGCTAAGCATTTAGTTAATGATGTGAAAGATAAGCTAAACACATTATTATTATTAATTTGCTTTTTAATTATCCCTAAAGTCATTTCACTTTTTTTTCTGGGTATATATATTTTAATACACAGTTAAAAAAAGGTTAAACGAAATTAAGCCACTTTAGGCATCGAAATAAAAAAGAATTGTTTGGATTTTATTTGGGTTAAAAGGCCAAGACACCGCAATTTAACATCTCAAATCTATACATTTTAATTTTTAATTATACGTTTTATGGTAATTTTTATAGTCTAATTAATTTTGGAAAACTTGTTTCGGAGCTCGCAAAAATTGTTTGGATTCTATTCTTTGACTGCAAATTAAATGGAACATAAAAATACATACACTTTCTATTTACTCTTTTACAAAAATAATATGTGCTCATTAAAAATTATAAATCGAAACGTAATTTTTTAAGGCGTAATTATTTAAGATCTTAACTAAGAGCTTTTAATTAATTAGCACTAAAAAAGCATTGATTTGCATCTTTCCCAAAAGCAAGACATCGTTAACAACAAAAAGTCATTTTCGGTAATACTAAAGTAACCTCATCACTACCTTTAAACTGTAAATCACTAATTTCTCTTCAATATTTACTACCCTTATTTTATCTCTGACATTACAACAATAACAACAATATCGATTCATTTGGAGTCGGCTGCATGAATCTTTCTTTTCTACTCATTTCGATTTCGGGTTAACTCTTTCGAAATCTGTAAAACTTCCAAATCGTTTCTAATGGTACGCTCCCAAGCAAGTCTAGATTTACCTCTTCCTTTCTTTCTCATCCCTACACATATACTCTCCAATTTTCTAACCGGTGCATCTATTGGTCTACTTTGTATATATCCAAACCATCTTAAACGCTCCTCCCGTAGCTTCTCTTTAATACCTATTACTCCTATTTTCTTTCTAATAATCTCATTTCTAATTCTATCCATCATTGTATGTCCGAACATCCATCTCAAAATCTTCATCTCAGTCACACTCATTTTAGACATATGTTGCTCTTTCGTCGCCCAACATTCGCTACCATACAATAGGGGTGGTCATTTAGGTTATTAACCGAATAACCGAACAGAACCGAACCGAATAAGACATAATTGTACCCGAACCGAACCCGACATCAAAACTGACGGTTATGATTTTCTTAAACCCGAAAAAACCGAAACCGAACCGAACCAAACCGAACCGAATAAAAAAATAATCGAAAAAACCGGCGATTTTCTTTGAAAAATGAGTTTTTTACCGAAACTGAACCGAACCGAAAAATAACCGAACAGAAGTTTATGTAAAAACCGAATGGTTATAATTTTTCTATAATCGAAATAATTGAACCCGAATATAATCGAACCGAACCCAAACCGAAACTCGAAATGGTCACCCCTACCATACAATAATGCGGATCTTATAGCGGTACGGTAGAATTTTCCTTTCAACCGTAGAGGAACTTACGATCACAAAGAACCCTCGTGGCTTATCTCCATTTCATACATCCCGCTTTTATTCTATGACTAACACTTTCGTCGTAACCCCCGTCTTTTTGAAGGATTGACCCAAGATATTTAAGATGTGGGTTTTGAGGTACTGATCCTCCTTACAAGATAACTCCCACATCAATAGAACGTCTGCCACTAAAGTCACAGTGATGTACTCAGTCTTCGTCCTACTAGTCTAAAATCATTAACCTCTAATGTACTCCTCCATAACTCTAATTGTCCATTTACTCCTTCTCTTGACTCGTCTATTAGCGCGATATCGTCCGCAAACATCGTGCAACACGGTACTTCCTTCTATATATCTTTAGTCAGTTCATCCATGACTAACGCGAAAAGGTACGGATTTAAAGCGGACCCTTGGTGCAACACTATCGAGATGGAAAAATCTCGCGTGTCACCCCCTATTGTTCGGACACTAGTAGTCACACCGTCATACATATCCTTCAATATTTGTATGTATCTTACTGATACTCCCCTACGCTCTAAGATCCACCATAAAACCTCTCTTGGTACTTGATCATAAGTTTTTTCAAGATCGATGAATATCATGTGTAAATCTTTCTTTGTATCTCGAAACTTCTCCATCAAGTTTCGAATGAGAAAGATTGCTTACATTGTAGACCTTCCGGACATAAAACCAAATTGGTTTACAGAAATAGATGTGTCGCTACGCAAACGTCACTCCTCGATCTTTTCCCATAACTTCATCGTATGACTCATGAGTTTGATACCTCTATAATTTGTGCAACTCTGGATATCTCCCTTATTTTTAAATATAGGGACTAAAGTGTTTTGCCTCCATTCATTTGGTATCTTCTTCGACACTAGGATTTTATTAAACAATCTAGTAAGCCAAATTACTCCATCTTCTCCTATGTGCTTCCATACTTTGATAGAAATACCATCGGTACCACACGCTCTACCTATTTTCATATTTCTTAGCGAGTCTCTCACATCTACACATCCATTCCTTCTAGTATAACCGACATTCTTCTCCCTAGTGACGGTCTCTAGTTCTATGTGGTCCGTATCCATAATTTTGTTATATAGATCATCGAAGTAACTTCTCCATCTCTCTTTGATGTCATCATCTCTAACTAGGGTATTACCTTCTCTATCTTTAACGCATCTAACCACGTTCAAATCTCTAATTCTCTGTTATCTCGCTTTAGCTATCCTATATATGTCGTTTTCTCCTTCTTTTGTCCCGAGCTTCTCATACATCCTTTCAAAGGCCTTTGCTCTTGTTTGGCTAACCGTTTTCTTTGCCTCCTTCTTAGCCAACTTATATTGTTCATATACCTCGTTTGTATTACATTTAGACAATTTTCTATACTAATCCCTTTTGGTCTTTAAAGCCTTTTGTACTTCTTCACTCCACCACCATTTTTCCTTTGTTGGTGGTCCATACCCTTTTGATTCCCCAGGTACCTCTCTAGCAATACTCTTAATACTAGACGACATATCTACCACATTTCATTTGCATCTTTATCTTCTCTCCACACCTTCAATTTTAGCATCTCCTTCTCGAATAACTCACATTTTTTACCTTTTAAATTCCATCACTAATTCTTGGTATATCCCTTTTCCTTGGGCGAGATGTCTTTCTCTTGATCTTGACATCTAACACTAGCAACTTATGTTGACTAGTCAGAGCTTCACATGGGATAACTTTGCAATCCTTACATAGGGTACGATTCGAGTTCCTTATAAGAAGAAAGTCGATTTGGCTACGGTTTTGTCCACTTTTAAATATTACTTAATGTGATTCTCTTTTCTAAAAGTGGGTGTTTACCACTATGAGGTCATACGATATGGCAAAATCTAGGATATTTTTTCCTTCTTCGTTCCTACTCCCATAGCCAAACCCTCTACGTAACATTTCATATCCTTGTCGATCCTTTCCGACATACCCATTTAAATCTCCGCCGATAAAAATAGACTCTTCGAACCGTACACTTTGCATAAGTTCATCCATGTCCTCCCAAAAGTTTTCTTTACACTCACTATCTAATCCTATTTGCGGGGCATAACCGCTAATCACGTCGATAGCTTCTCCTTCTGCTACTAATTTCACTAGAATGATCCTATCGCCTACTCGTTTTACTGCAACCACTGACTCCTTCAAAGATCCATTTAAGATAATACCCACCCCATTTCTATTTCGTTTTTGACCCGAATACCATAATCTAAAACCCGTATTATCAATCTCCTTACTTTTCTCTCCTACCCACTTAGTCTCCTGGATGCAAGCAATATTCACTCTCCTTCTACTCACTGTGTCTACAAGTTCCATCAACTTTTCCGTAAGCGACCCGATATTCCAAATACCTAACCTAATTTTTCGTTCCATCGAGACTTTCTTACTTTCATTCCTATAAGTCTGCCTATTCTCTCGCCTACTTTGACTTTGTAAAATCAGCACTCTGGACTAACTTCTTTACCCACATTCATCCACGATGTGGGAATCCTTGCCTATTTAGCACCACATCCGGGCGCCAATATGGCGTGTCGCATTCGGGGGACGCCCTACACCCTTGTCTATTTTTCACTATACTCGGGTTCCGATGCAACGCGTCGTAAGTAGAGGACGCCCTAACATTTATATGATTTGGATTGCATATGAGATATGACATAGGTTTGAGTTTGCTGGTTGCCACCTACCGCAAAATCCTCCTCCTTTATCCGGGTTTGGGACCAGCAAGACACGAGATAACCCATGTCCAGGCGGAGTTTATTTTATCTCTAACATTATCCTTTTGAATTCTATCATTATTTTGCACTCACATATTTAGTACAACGTTTTCATCTCAGTCACCTTCATTTTGAATACATATTATTTCGCCGTCCAACATTGGCTATCATATATTATATTATGGTAGAAGTGCTCTTTCAAATGTATAAAAACTTCACGATAATAAATAACCCCATAAATTGTATATATTTCATCCATCATTACTTTCTTTGACCAAAAAATATAATGATGAAAAAAGTCGTAAGCAAAATTTAAAAAAAAAATATAGACCACGAGATGTATTAAATGACATTCAATTATAAATTGACACCTTGAAATCTTGTATATTTAGATTAATCTTCATTCACTTTTACTTTGGATCAACATGCTAAATCTAAACGGTAAAAATTGGGTTCAAAGATTGGTCCATTTTCATGATAGAATTCAAATCCCTAATTTTTGTTAAAGGATTAAGATGTTGAATATTTGAGGTTATACAAAGGGTTTTTAAATAAATATTATTATACTAATGTATTATAACTTAATAGGAGAGATTTTTTTTTATTATGAATAAATTATCTCAAATAAATTAATCTGAGGTTTTGGTAATCGGCCGACGTAACCAAATACTAATAATCTCATTTGACGGTCAGAATTATTCTTATTGCATACATTCAAATCTTAGGTCAATGATCACGTTTAACGTCATTCTAGTATATATTTTAATTATCTAATATCCCTTTATTTAATAGTAATATGTTGTAAAAGTAACTTGACTTTTCTCCTAATTATATATATCTTTTGAGTTAGAAATTTCTTTACGTTAAATGTGGGTATTAATTTTAAAATTATTAGTATATGACGAGAATCGAAAAAAATAATTATTTTCAAAAAATATTTCATATAAATGTATAAACTTTTTGACTTCTAAATAAACACACAAATTTTGCTAGAATTATCATAATATTCTATTAGTTTTTTGTTAAAGCATAATATTCTATTACGTTAACTAAAAAAATTGTTTTTATAATAAATTTACAAAGAAAATGATCGACAAATATGCTTGTCATCGAATGCGGATGTTTGCATCATATTATATATCAAACCCAAATCAAGAAAATTGTAAAATCTTTCGTTCTCTCACAGATTATAATTCTAAAATATGAATTTGCGCAGAGTATCTGAGAATTAGATAAATTCATATATCACTATAGGCTTTGTATATTCTCGCGTTATTTTTTCATTTTGTTTCTTGTAGAAATTTTTTAAAAGGAACTATATTTTATGTTTGATGAATAAAATAAAGAAAAATGATTATGTTGTAATCGGACAAAAATGTTTTTCGGGATAGGTTTTCGTTTACACACCGATCATTTGACCGTATTCAATCGCCTAGGGAATACCATGCGCAAGTGGTTTTTACAAGTCAAAATTACATAAGCTCAAATCTCAATTGGTTGATGTGATATAGAACCAATCTTCTAGTAGAGACCCCTGGGTGGTTGGGCTCTTCTTCAAAACAGAGTAAAGGATATTTCTCATGCATCTATCCAGCTTCCAGCGAATGTGCTCGACTGTTTTAGATCGACCCCGAAATATACGATTGTTCCTCTCTCTCCATACCTCGTATGTTGTGAGTTGTGCAAGAAGCTTCACCATCAGTGTTTGGTTCCTAGTCCGGTCATGTCCCGCTTGAGTTATCCAACCAGAGAGTTGGTAGATACTTGAAGGAGGCGATGACCAAATTTTCCGGCATTGGGCCTGCCACACTGTTGTAGTAAATTGGCAGCCGAAGAAGATATGTTCATGGCTTTCATCAACGAGATTGCATAGACAACATATCATATCAGTATGTGCTCCCCATCTTCCAATTCTATCACGTGTTGGCAGCCGTTGAAGATATACCTGTCACTGTATAAAAGATAATCGCGGAACAGAATGCTTGAACCAAACATCATCGTACCAGGGAACAATAGTTGCTGGCTGCCTGATTAATAACCATGTGGATTTCGAAGAGAATGAATTGGTAAATTCATTTTCTCTTTTCTTCCATAGGATGATATCTGGCCATGCATTAGCACAAGGAATAGGGGTAGAGGCTAGTACCATGTGCAAGTGTGCAGCTCTTTCGGTTCTGGCTGCAGGGAGAGACCAACCATTTTCGGTGGCTGCGTGACAAACCAGTGCATTCCTCGGCAGTCTAAACATTCGTGGCCCAAGCTCCCCGATGTATTGTATCAGAGCACCAAGTCCTGTCCAGTTATCTAACCAGAATAGAGCAGTTTTACCATCCCCAATTTTGTGTCTGAGGAACTGTTGCGCTGTTGCCTTGATTGATACCAATTTTTGAAGGTTCCATGATAGTCGAGTTGATGGGGTGGTGTCCCAAAAACCCCGTCGTTTGAACACATTCGCCTGCAGCCAAGCAACCCATAAGGAACCCGCCGCCGAGAACATGAGCCATATGAGTTTGAGTCGGAACGTAAGATTCTGCTCCTCGAGTTTTTTTAGTCCTAGACCGCCTTCCTTCCGAGGTTTGCATATAGAGTCCCATGCTACCCGATAAGATGGTGCTCCACCCGTCGAGGAACGCCATAGAAAAGCTGCACACAAACCATCTATCGTACGCAACAAGTACTTTGGCAGTAGGAAAGTCTGGCTCCAATTGTTGACTAACCCATAGATGACGGAGGAGACAAGTTGCAGTCTACCAGCATATGAGAGGAATCGGTTTGTCCAAGAGGCAATTTTCTTATGGATCTTCTCGAGTAAGGGCTGGTAATCAGCCTTTGAGAGGCGTGAGGCACTAAGTGGAACACCAAGATACCGTATGGGTAGGTGTCTTCTTCTGAGATTGAGTGCAGCACAGAGTTCTGTGGCTTGGGTGTCCAGAAGCCCACTGATAAAAATCTCTGACTTATCATGATTCATTCTTAAGCCAGAGTAGTCACCAAATTTTCCCAACAGTCTTGTTATCTCGGAAAGGGAGTCTAGGTCAGCCTCAGAGAAGATGATTACATCATCTGCGAACACCAAGTGGGTAACAAGGGGATTCAGGCACTTCACATGAGGGCAGATCCTGCCAGAAACACCGCCGAGTTCAACATCCTCGAAAAGACATCCATTGTTAAAGGATATGATGATTATATACATTGACAAGTCTCTCTCGTAACAACAAGCAAAACCTCTAAAAGGGGTTCTAATAATAAAATCCGATTCTCTATCCGAAGGGGACTACACAAATAGCGAATGATCGTCCTACAAAACGTTGTTTTTAATTATATTTCCACAAGTAGTAATCAACCCATGACGAAAAACAAAGTCTTACGTAATTATATATAATATGGGACTAAATTTAAGGAGAGGAAACAAAAATAATATGAGTGGTCAATTACTCGAGCGTTGATGTGAAGATGTGGGCATGGCAATACAGGAGGCATGTCTCGAGTGAGCTTAAGATATACACACATCTATACATATATATGTAGATATATATATATAGAGAGAGAGAGAGAGAAAGGACAAGACACCGAGAGGGGGAGAGAGAGAGAGAGAGAGAGAGAGAGAGAGAGAGAGAGAGAAAGAGAGAGAGAGAGAGAGAGAGACGACAGAGATACTAACAAACTGAAACTGAAAGTTACCATACGAACAAAAGAACAGAGCTTTTAGGAAGACTGCTTCCTTCTCTGAGACCCCTAAATTCACTCTCTCCCTCCCGCACTTCTTGCTCAAAGTCCCAATGTCTGTCTTCTACTGTTTCTCTCCCTCTCTCTCTCTCTCTCTCTGTCTCTCTCTCTCTGTCTCTTTCTTATTTCTTTATTATAATTCCATTTCTCAATTCATACATTATACACATATATGCGTTCATGCAGTATTTCATTCTCCTATGGGTCCACTTCCCCATTGGCAATAATCAGAGCTTTAATTAATGTTGCACTTACCAAAATGATATTTCATTGCATATTGTCTCTGAAAGTCGCTTGGTGATAGTGTCATATATAGTAAGAGATCACTGTAGCCAGGATTTTAATACTACCCACCATGCGCTATGCTGCCGTGGCTTTAGAGTATTCATGAAATTTTTTTTTTTTTTGCAATGAAAATAAAGATGTGTAACATTTTCATAAACCACCTTATTAGATCCATCCACTAATGGTCTCAAAGTACAAATATGAAAATTCAAGAACATATTATTTTTTCTATTCAGATTGTTCACTGCATCTTTGTGCCAAATACATTCACCATGAATCGGAAGATATTACAATTAAATTGCATCTTTCTTTTCTAACGATCACTCAAACATGAGATCTGGATCAAGGGCATCTCTCCATTCTCAACCATCTACACCGCTCTCCGTCTATTTCGATTGGATAATTGGGCACATATTTTTCTCTTGGTGTCTTATTATTCAAATAAGAAAAACAGATTTTTATACGGATTCATAATCTAACCAAATATAAAATTATATCAAACCGAACCAAACCGATTTAAACCGGTATGATATTCTAATAAATTATTTAGCCGGCATTAGATGCATTTATATATGTGTTTGTACGGTTTTAGGGTTTTATATATGCAGGATGTAATTACCTCACAAATCTAAAAGGTAAATTAGTGAGGGTGGGAAATAACAGTGCATGATGATGGAAATGGACCAAACTGATGTTACATATCTTTTAGCAATTTTCACGTCAAGTATTTACTACATGTCCGAAACCTTCACATCCTTAGACCTCCAAATTGTCAAACCATAGCGATTGTTACTATTTTTGTAAACTATTCGGTCTCTGCAATAATTTACGCAAAATACGACAAAACATACACACTTTCACGTGAAAATACACCGAAAAAATGTTTCAACGTTTTCGAAACAATATTATATTTTACGCTGTGAAATGTTAATAAATCGAAGTTCTATATATATATATATATAAATATATATATTGCAATAAAATTATGATCTTTGAGGAGTTTTCTGTCTTTTTTTGTTTGAGTTTCATATTTCAATTAAGAATGATCATATATATGATTTGTTGTTAATGTTTTTGCATTAGGGATCTTGACATTAATATGGTTGTAGAGTTTGTAATTAAATGCATCAAAGTTTTGGTTGAAAGTAATATTCCACAAAAATTAAAAACCTTAACAACCTATTTATTTTATTATTAATTAAAAAAAAATCACCTTGTCATGCTGGAGAAATACGAATTGTATAATCTAACAAAAACCTGCGTAAATTGTTAGCAAATGTTTTTGAGTTATGCATAAAATGAAATATTTTTTTAATGCTAATTTGACTGATTTTACCCATTAAAAAAGATGAAATTATTAATTAAACCATGAAATGACAAGTTTTGGGTATAAATTGAAAGATAATAAAAAAAATGATAAAAGAGAAATGAGGGTTGAGATGACAGTAGAATCTTTAAAGAAATCAATGATGGGACCCATTTAGGCCAACAATTATTTTCCGTATTTGTCATCTAAATTTCCTCTTAAACTCTTCTTAATTGGATCCCCGTCTAATCATAAATAGTTATAGTTTCCTGTTTTTACAATTTTTTATTTTATATTTCCTAATTTGCTGCTATTGCAAATAGTACATTGCCCCACTTGCTTTTCCAAGCTTTGTTTTTTCTCTTTGCAAACATTTTCCTTCTTTATTTAATTAACCCCGTTTTATATAATTTGTTTTAATATAACAAACAGCTAAGGAATTGTTTAATGGAGTTTAAACCATAAACTTAGCAAGAAATTTTAAGAAATGATAGTTTTTACAAATGGATTATTTTTAATTTATTTTTTTGTTTTTATTATATTTATTTGGATTTTTTTAGGATTGATTTTATAAAAATTATAACAGACATATTTAGTCTGAATTTATATATTCTAACCAAACCATCCATATATAAAAAAATTTATGTTAAATATAAGATAAGTTATTAATTTTTAGGAAAAATCCTATAAAAATACACGGATTCTATAAAACACGACAAAAAATATAAAACTTTTAATTTGATAAATAAATATATTAAATATTGAAATATGCCAAAAATACATTAATTTTTAAAATTCAAAACAATTTCCTAACCATAAATGACGTCATTAAGATCCCAATACGAAATTGATTACAAATAAAGACTGTTAATATTTGTTAAAATTCGTATACAAAACAATTTTAAACAATTCAAATAGAATTATGGACGGTATGATTAAATATTACTTATGAAATTGTTTTTGATTTGAAAAGGTCATGTATTTCTTTGCACATTTTTATATTTGATGTATTTATTCATCAGATTAAAAATTGATATATTTTTTTGACATATTTTATAAAATTTGGATATTTTTATGGGATTTTTTCTAAATTTTAATATATTCAATGATATGTGCACAAAATCTTAATTTTATGATCTGATGTACGTGACAAAATAAACGGTTTGATGTATGTGAAATTATATTTGATTATTTGACAAGTTTCATTGATATATGTGTGTGTATATATATATATTGTATATGACATCATTGACAATTACATGAACAAGGATATATGCTTTACAATATATGGTATATTTTCTTTTATAAGCCTCCGTAGAAGAAATCGTTTTTTTTTCCGGTAGTAGAATGATTTGGTTCGTGTGTATAAATAAATGGGAAAGTTGGGCCAAAACCTTAATAGGCCCAATAATAAAAAAAATTATTGTACTTTTATACGGTCTGTGTATCTATATAAAACCTTAATAGGCCCAAAACCTAAAGGCCCAATAACAAAAAAACCCAAAAAAACATTTATACATTTGAGGGAGGGAGGGAGAGCGGAAAATGGCAGTTTCGGCGATATTTGGCGCCGGAATCACCGCCCTTGCTCCGCCTCCGGCCACCGGATTCCGGAGGATGGTTTATGGAGGTGGAGGAGCGATGGCGATGGCGGCCGTAGAAGAAAAGCGACGAAGCATAGATGATGTGGAGGCCGAAGAAGACGCAGCCATGGGACATGAATAGGAAGCCCACTGTCTACGTTTCTTTGCCTCTTCTCCAACCGGAATATCCCCTCATCTCCGGTGACTCCTCCGCCGCCGGCAAGTCTCCGGTCTCCCCCTCCGCCTCCTGATTCGGTCTCTGACGTAACTCTGTATGCTGTTTTTCTTCTCTGATTTCCTTTGGGTTTCTGCTGAATTTCTCTAAGTTTTTTCTGGTTTTGTGTGTTCTCTTGGTCGAATTATTCTGAGTGAATTTTGTCCGTACGCAATCGGTTTGAATCCGGTTTAGTGATGTAATTTGAATAAACCGAATCTGATAATTCCGAAAATGAGAGGAATTCTTTGTTTGGCGTGACCCAAACAAAACAAGAACCAAAACCTGTTTATTGAATTCGAATTTGACATTAATGTGAATACCGGTTTAAACCATAATAATTTATTTCCGAGAGATGCTTATAAGATGGAAAGCTAGTTTGACGCAATTGTATTTTTAAATTATTTTTATTTGTCTTAATATTTTATTATTACTCATAATAAAAATAAATTTAGATATTGTAAATTATAAAATTATTGTTAACCTTTTTACGAAATAATAGAGCTCCCAAAATGTTTTGAGACATTTGAGTATGTTTGTTGATGGTATCTTCTCATTAACATACAAATATTATGTTATTAATAGATGTCACATATAGCATTTAACAAACTCCACGGAAAGAATTCTTTAAAAAAATTTCCATTCGCTGCAATTCGTTGTTTCGGTTGTTATTTTATTAAATCTCAATCGTATACATAATTGTTATTTATTTCCATTTTTTTTTTTGTAACGGTATCTCCATATAAATTTTTTTATAGTTCTATCTCCTATTATATTAAAAATATCAACAGTTAAGTTGTTGAGGGTGTGACACGTGTCTCCTCACTAAAAATATGAAAGATTTTTTCTATCATTTTAATTTAGTTTAAATATAATCATTAATATATTAATCACAGGAATAGAGTTTCAATCGGATGATATATTCCGATGTTTCCAATCAATTAGGTAATAAATTTTTAATTAAAATATGAGGATATAGATTCGTTTAATTCTCACTCATAATTATTTGTTCAATTCTCCAAATCGTGAGTGAATATCATTTATTATTATTTTTAATTGTATAGAATTAATCCTGAAATTGCTTATAAATTGGTGCTCTTAAATCTCAAACAGATCCATTCCCTTAAAATCTAACCATTCACCTACTTTAGATCGGGACAACTTCTATTATACCTTCAATGTGATAAATCAACATCCATTCATATCTAGGGATGTTAAACGGGCTAGCCCGGCTCGGACCAGCCTGACTCATCACGAGCTCACCATTTTCTTGGCTCGGACCAAACAAGACCGTTTGTAAACGGACTGAAATTAAGCGGCCCGAACCAGCTCGCTAAAACTCGTGAGCTAAATGAGCCGGCTCGCGGGCTAAAAAAATAGAAAACAAAGTACAAAATCGTGCTAAAATAATCCATTGATTCGAAAAAATCTTATAAACATTACCAAAAATGTTTTAAACCATAAAAATACTAAAAACTCACACAAACCATTACAAAAAAAGATAAAATCATTATGAATGATATCTAAAATCATTAATAAAAAATAATATTTAAAACTCTTGAGCTAAACGGGCCAGCTCGCGGGCTAACCCAGCTCGAATAAGCCCGGCTCATCATGAGCCCGCAATATTCTGGCTCAGACCAGACCGGACCATTCACGTAAGAATCGCAACCACAGATTCTGACAAACGACAACGTGGGACGCTTCCCCATCCATATCTCATGTGATGTCGCTTCAGCCGACTTTGTTGGACTCTTGTTCAGTGACGTTTGGCTAGGTTTAGATCTTTCCTTCCGATACGTGAAACCTAGAATCCAAACCCTAGATCGATGAGATTGCATGCTAGGAACCCGAAGGGAATTCAGCAGGTACACATTGGTCTCTAAAGCATAGCCCCAAAAGGACTTCGGAAGATCTGTCTGACTCATCATTGACCGAACCATGTCTAACAGTGTTCGGTTCCTCCGTTCAGACGCGCCGTTCCACTGTGGCGTTCTAGGAGGAGTTAATTGTGATACAATACCACAATCAACCAGATAGTCAGTGAACTCTTGGCTCATATACTCGCCACCATAATCAGATCGAAGTGTCTTGATCGTCTTGCCAAGCTGGTTCTATACTTCGTTTCTGAATGCCTTGAACATTTCAAGTGTTTCAGACTTATGTCTCATCGGCTGAAATCATCAGTGAACGTAACGAAATACAGATAACCTCCTCTAGCTGGACAGCTCATTGGTCTGCATACATCACTATGTATGAGATCCAATAACTCTGTCGCTCTCTGTCCTTTCCCCTTGAAATGATGTTTCGTCATCTTGCCCATCAAACAAGACTCGCAAGACTCAAGAGACTCAAAGTCAAATGAGTACAGAAGATCTTCATGATGAAGCTTCTGAATGCGCTTCTCGTTTATATGGCCTAGACGACAATGCCAGAGAAAGGTCGGGTTTAAGTAGTTCGGCTTAAACCGTTTAGCACTCACGTTATAGATGGATGGTGTCGAGTTCGAAGGCTGATCATTCAAGACATATAAACCATTCACAAGATAATCATTACCATAGTAAATACTGCATCGATAAATCATCAAACTCGAGTTCTCAATCACAAATCGAAAACCATCCAAATCCAGACATGAAATAGAAATAATGTTTCTGTTAATCGCATGTACATAGTAATAATTACTTAATTCTAAAACAAGTCCAAAAGGAAGATGCAAATCATAAACGCCAACACACAATGCATCAACTCTTGCTCTATTTCCGACGTGCAGATCCGCTTCTTCCTTTGCCAGCATCCTACCTCTTTTTAGTCTCTGCACATTTCCACAGCAGTCCTACTTCCCAGATGTGGCCTATTCGTCGAGGCCACCACGTTGCCGCTCATCACCACCGCCGGATGACACAGACCACATGGACACTGACCATGGAGCCCAGTAGAGCTCATAGGCAGATGTATCAGGACCATCTTTTTCCTTTTATTTCTTTTTATCTTTATGCATTTTCGGGACCTATGACTTATATGCTTGACTGTTACCGGATTCACTTGATCTTTCTCTATTTTGAACTCTCATCTAAGGTTGAATTCCGACTTTGAACAAAAGACAACACAAAATGTGGAATACATCCAAAGTGGATTGCAATGAAGCCTCTTTGAACCTTGGACACCAAGGTTATACATTCATTTTCCCATTTTCCACTTACATCAAATTCTTTCATATTCCATGTTTCCCACCCCTTCGGATTTGAGTGACACCACGGACAGTGTCTCATTCAAGTCTGATGGGAGGTGAGAATCTAACATCGTTTCAAGTCCCTTTTTAGGATGCATTCATACATTCACTTGCATATAAAAAAAATCAATTTCTCTCACTTTAGATGCATTTCACACTTGCACTTCTTGCATTTCATGCGTCACTTGCATACCTTAGGTTGTACATATAGATATCACCTAATCTTGCATTGCATTTGTCACATATAGATCTAGATCATATAGAAGCATATGCATGTCAAAAACCATTTTGAGTTGAGATTGATTGATGATGAGATGATGATGGTAGCTGCTCGGAAACTGCTTAGCGCTTTGGACTTAGATCTTTCTAAGTATTTGAGTATGTTGTCGATGATAGATGAATAGTGAACTCTCTCTTTGATACTTGCGATTCTAGGTTGTGGGGTATAATATCGTCCTTAAGTATGCGAAAGAGTAGGATCAACCGAACCCAGGTTAGATATCTTCCTAAAAACCGTTCTCGAAGTTTCTCCCATAGGATAGATAGTCTCTTGGAAAGAATACAGTAGGAATAAGCGAAGAAAGTATATATCCCAACACTCCGCTGTCACTATATCGTCAATGAAAATCATTCGATGACATGAGTAAGTCGAAATTCGACGGTTCGGGTCTAAGTTGTGGGACAAGTGTCATGATCATTAGAGAAAAGCAAAAAGCTAAGACACTATCAACTTCGACGTCATAAGAACTCGGGATAGTACTTCTCTAGGCCTTAGCCTCTTGAAAGAAAGAAGAAAAAAAAATAGAATCAGTGAAGAGATAACATACCTTAGGGAGAAAATCGGTAAATAAGTTTAAGAGAGTGCTTGGAGGTGGTGATTACTCTTATGGTAGACTTGGGATGACATAGAAATCTCATACTTAGGAGAGTTTAGTTGACATGAGAGGGTAGCTAGAGTGGTCTAGATTTGATTCTACTCCCATGAATTGAGTAGTGGATGTGCAGCTAGATCTTGAAACTCACCAAATACCGATCTCTAACTCACCATCCTTCTCAGACTTCGTGCTTCATTGTTTTTTATTTGCTCGAGGACGAGCAAAGATTTAAGTCTGGGGGGATTTGATGGCTCGGATTTTATGTGGATTTGTACGGGATAACGCCTTTGATTTTACATGATTTTTACATATCTTTAGGCATCTTATAGCCATCTTTAGGTTCTCGGGAATGGGTTGTGAACATTCAGGAACTCTAGGGAAGAACGGAGAAACCTGGAACTCCTTCTCGAATCCTAGGAAGAAGCGAAGCCAAAACTGTTCGAGAAAGAAGTCCGTTTGGACTGCAGTTCAGACCGAACGAACTGTAATAGTAGTCCGTTCGGACTGCATTCCAAGGCCCGAACAGACCAGCTCAGCCAATCCCAAACTCCTCTCAGCAGACTTCAGTCCGAACGGACTGCAGATATCAGACTGTTCGGACTGAATACGCCAGACGGTTCTAACTGATTATGCTAGACGGAACAAATTACACATCCTAGTCCGTTCGGACTGTCTACGCTGGACCAGACGAACTACTGAGAATAGATCTCGCCAAAGTCACGTCATTTTGGGAAAATTAACCTATTTTCGGGGGCAAGAGGAGAGAAAAAGAGAAGGACTTGGAAGGGGCCAAAAATAGAGGAAGCTTAGAGAGAAAAGGAGAGCTCTTTCAGGAGAAATACGAAGGAAGAGACTCCATTGAAGATTGAAGATTGTTTGAGCATCTCTTTACTCTCTCTCTCTATTATTTCCATCTTTTTTCATAGTTTTGCTTTGGTTTTGAACATGGTTAGTGAGTAGTTTGTAGTTATGGATTGAGGGTGAACCTTCATGGAAGGATGTGTGAACCCACTTGGTAAATCTATGTTTATGCTTTGATTTATGCTTTCTCTTTCTTTCAATGGATGATTCCTATGCTTATTTCCCATGTCCCTCTTTGATTGAATCTCTTTGGAGACTTAGGGCTCATGAGTAGATGGATGCCATTGAATGAAAGTGAATGTTGGATTTTAATGCCTCTCTTGTGATGAAAATCTCTTGGGTTGATTTTAGAGTTAGGGTTTCCATGGAGATATGATATCTTGACTTGTTACATCATTCATTCAAACGGGTTGTGATTAGACACGGAGAAATTCGGTTAAATCTAACCTAGGATAATGACAATAATAGAGTTAAATGCATCTAGGATCTCATCTCAAGCTACGAAAGTAGATGGAATGATCTCTTGGATAGTGGGAATTTAGCTCGAGAGAGCAAATCCCGATCTTTATCTTGGAATCCCCAATTTCAAAGGAAGCATGACATAGATTCTTATCATTCATCACATTCGTACATGTTTGGTGAATCCCAAGACCCATAACCCCTTCGTTATATAGACTTTCCCACGCATTTGATCATTTGTTTCTCTTTGTTTATCTTATTTTCCCATAAATCCAAGACCACAAAAACCAATTTCCATCTCCATTTTTTCCTTTTTTCTAGTTTCGATTGATTCCTAGTTTAACCACATAAGTCTTTGTGATCGACTCCGGTACTACGGTATCCGTATACTTGCGGATACATTGTGTTTCAGGTTATAAATTTAAAGCTCGTCACGCAAATGGTCAAATTCAAGCAAATCAAAAACTTTTTTGACTTTTAAAACAAACTCCAACATAGTATAGATGGAATTCCATTTGTTTCCACACCCAATTCAACACGTGTATTTGTAGAGAGTTTTGCTTCTCCAAACAACTTTTGAAGTGTTGGAATCTCATGGAAGAAGATCTTACATAATGAATTATTGAGCAGATTCGGCAAATAGAAGCATTTATATCATGCAAATCATCTTTCTCTAGTTATGATAACGCAAATCTAGGTATAGAAATAAGCTCTAGTAATAAAAAAATCTAGACACATCGAATACTGCAAGAGTACAGATCGACTGTAGTACCAAAGTCGAACACAGGGAATAGTTAACTCAGGAACAAGACTCGACCAAAAATCAGATCAGAAAATATCAGGAGAAGTAAACAAACTAAATAAAATCAGATAACTAAACCACCGTAACTTCGGGATTATCTTAACGTGCATGGATTGTTTCTAAGGATGGAGAATCTACGAACATCGAACTCTAATCGGGGACCTCGAGTTCTAATCTTAGATTAAATAATCTAATGCATTAACGATCTTTAAAGTCCTAAATCTACTATGTAATAATTCAATCTATCGATCTTTCAACCTAATATATTAAATAATCGAATGCATTAATGATCACTATCACGGTTCCTAAATCGATTAACCTATCTTTCAATAGTCTTAATCAATTTATTCAATGAATTCGTTCTGAATCTACTCTCAACTTTCATTGCAAATCAGAATATAAGATCAATCAATCAACTGACCACGAAGATTAAAAGTAATAAACTCAATTCAATCAACCGACGAGTCTCGATAACATAGTCTCGGAAAATAAAAACCAAACAAATCCCTACAAGGTTAAATCCTTAGCTACAGGAAATGACTATTTACTACCCATAACAAAAAACGAGTTCAAATCAATAAGAAGAAATATAGAAACATATAAAGAAGAAACTCGCAGCGATCTCTCGACGACGGTACGATCTGTGTCAATTCTCTGATCAAGTTTCTGCACCTCTGCACGGGCTGAACACGGGTGAATTGCATGCGACACGGCCGAGTTGAAGGATGACACGGTCCGTGCTGATTGTTTGAGCTAATTTCTTCGTTTCTCCACTTCTGCACGGTCATGTTTCAACTCGACATGGCCGTGTTCAGATGCAACTCGAGCTAGATACATCTTCTTCATCCCGTTCTGATCCCAATTGCTATGAATCTCATGTTTTTGCTCATTTGGTGTCTAAAAATGCATCTACTATCTGCTCAAACACCAAGGAATATAAAGGAAACAAAACCTAAACCTAAAATGATTCTAATTGTCTAATAATGCATAAAACCGATGCGAAAGTGATAGACAATGCATCCTAAAATAGAGAAGAAAATCATGTTATCAAGTTACTTGATAAAAATTGACGATTTTCTTCCATAACATCCAATCACTATCAATGAAATGTGTCGTACATATATATAGCTAAGATTCTGAGTGAATGTCCATAAATCTGTGATAAGGCAAATACCAACCGTGTAATTTTTGAAATCTTTTTCAGCTTATTCTTCATCTCCGTATACAGATTCAAACAATCATGAACTAAAGCCCTTCGAGACAGTATTGAAAACAAAAGTTGAAGCGCATGTGTATAATCTTCAAACCCTTTCTTTTCTATATGTCAAAAGATAACTCATCTATAATTATCATTCTTACCGAAGCCTTACGATACACATCCTGATCAAAATGCACATGAGAAAGGATACTATCGACTTCATCAACTTTTTTTTAATCGGTGATCCAAAGTTACTTGTTTTCTCGTCTTCTCTCTATGTTTCTCATCAGGTATATCACGTACTAAACGTGGAAAAATTTTCAATTGGTTAAGCATTGCATTAATGGTGCTACCTCTTTTTGTTCGACAACTAATCAATCCGGAACAATGATTGCATCTATCTTTCAATCCTTCATTTGTTTTTCCAAAATGATCCCAAACTGTGATCGAGGACTAGGTACCTGAGATCCAATGTTATCATCACTTGCCAGCATAGACACATGTTTTGTCTCCTCAATAATCGGGATTGAATTGTTGATATAGGCGTATTAATCCCTATCAGTTTTCTGTTACATACTCCACCTAAACAAAAAAAAAATCTAAAAGAACAACGAATCCACAAAATTTTATTCACTTATAAAGTAGAAATATGGTTAGACAAAAAAAAAGAATATATATTAATTAGCTAATTTAAAATTCTAGCATCAGCTGATTATTCAAATAGTAAAAGTCAAAATAATCCGAGATACGTCTGATAAGATTAAAAAAACTAGAAGTTTCGGATTAAATTCCTAAAACTCGTGATAGATAGGAGAGAATGAATCGAAATTCAATACAAACGGATTGATTGATTGAATACACTATTCTTCTTTCGCTCCGGATTAATCGCGCTTTCCATAGTTTCACCCTCTTTTGAGGCCATCAATAGATTTCTCAGCCGAATCAGACGAGTTCTCTCTTACTGAATCAAACCCACAACTATCCACACAAATCGACAAATATTGCGGTGTGGATCCAATAAAAAAGGGAAAATGTTTAAAAACAAAGAACAATTCGACGAATAAAAGATTAGGTAGAGACTGTACCTTTAGACCCAAAGATCTGCAACAACAAGAACGAGAGAGAAGGTGAGAGAGTCGATTAAAATCTATGATAGAGAGAGAAAGAAAAGAAGGAGGAAGGAACATACTTACGGAGAGTTGCAACTCTTGGAGAAAAAAATCCTAACATATTTTTTATTTTTTACAAAGTTAGCCTGACATATAAACTAATTACCAAATTAACCTTATATTATTAATATTACTAAAAAAATACGGATCATATCAGATATTCGAATAATTTTATTTTGATATCCGTATCCGACAAATATTTTTGAAACCAATATCCATATTCGATCTCTAAACTCCAGATATCCAAATTTTCTGTTCGGATACTAATCGAATAACTGATCGAATCGATTTTTCGGATGTTATACTCACCCCTTCTTAAAGTTTTTACTTTCAACACTATATGATTAAATACTTTTATTTTTATTACTTTATGAAATATATCCATTTTATGTTAAAACTAAGAAAACGACTAATTCTGTCGTTACCACCCGCAAACATACTAATTATGATTTTTAGCAATTGTGGATGATTGGAAAATTGATTGACTAAACCGCAATTAATCGCAACCGTAACAAAAAACTAAATTTCTAATCGCAATTTTATATTTGCGTTTCGTTAGTGTATTGTGTCGTTTGATTAAAAATACCAAAATATCTTTTTTTTTAAATCCAATATTTTTTAATAATAAAATTACTTTTTAATAATTTACATTAATTCTGTAGTCAACCGTTTACTTCTAACCGCAATCATTTTCTACAATAACTTATCAATCAATTAATATTAATCATCTAAAATCACTAAAAAAATGCAGTGACAACACTACCAAGTGTAATCGTAACCGCAACGGTATAATCAGTTAGACCCTAAGACGAAAGTTCGATCGGCCCGAACACGAGAGCTGGCCTACTTTTGTAACCTTTTGGTCACCAACCAAAAAGGACAACAACTCTTCAATAATCCCCAATCTTCAACATCACTCACTACTTACATTTTCTAAAAACAAAATCAAATAAATATAATCAAATACTGATAAATTCCGTATTTCTGATTTTCTGATGTGATGTCTATGTCTTCAAGTTGTTAACAAAAGTAATATAGAAGTTTCTTCAATCTTCATCTTTGTGTTCCTTCTGGCATCATTCCTTGAGTTTCTTGGAACTTTGGAATTATTTTTGATAATTTGGTAAAAGTAATTGATTATTTCGCATGTAAAACCATTTCCTTTTTAGTAGCTTTTTATGGTTTGCAAATTCATTTTATCCTTTATGGTTGTAAGATTTAATATTTATATTTTAGATTTGAAATAGATTCTTTTAATTTATAGTTTCAAATATGTATAGTTTCAAATATTACTTAAAATATATGGTAATCTGTTAAATCTTTTTTTTTATGTATATCGTATCCTTGTTGACAAAACTCTGAATTATAATTTGATATTACAGTGGAATCGTCAATTCCATGGCTAATTGGATAGAGAAAAATAATTCTCTTTTTACATATAATAATTTATTTTTGTATTTCTACGCTGAAAGTGTATCTTTTATGGCATACAGCAATATAAAACATTCATTTAATATAAAGTGCTGTATTCTCCTCCACGGTTATTACCTTTGGAAAATCCCAAAAGAAATGTAGAATGACTACTTTGATTTAAATATCGATGATATAGTAAATTAAAATTAATTATATTTTTAATTAGAGGATGAACAAAATTCATAATGTAGTATTTTCTTGCTTTCAGTGAATGTACTTTTATGTGTTTCTAGAAATCAAGAGGTCGAATTATATTTATTTATTTTTTTTGTAGTATATTATTTCCATATTACCTACTCATTTAATGAAATGTCAAAATAGCAAATCCGTGGGGACAGCAGCTGCTCTCAATTTCAACATCCTATACTAAAAAACTGAAGAAATATAAAATTTAAAAATTAAAATTAAAGAATGTATAACAATAAGGAATTGATAGGATCATATGCCAATGTTTTTCAAAGATCCATCCATACAATTATATAAATATATAAAATAATGTGATTCTCGACTAAGTATAAGACTACAAGGGAAAACAACTTAGACTTCTCACTCGCAATTTCCCATTTCCACCAATTTTCTATTCATAACCATAACAAAGCCTCTCTTCTTCTTCTTCATCATCCTTCTTTACTCTTTACATGTTTCTCAAAGGAAATATCATTTGAACATACACTCAAAAGTTCATATGGATTCCATACTCAACATTTTCATCATCTTTCTTTGACCAAAACCCATAATTTTCGCCGAAAAGAAGAGAGAAAATAGTCTTTTAGGAGATGGGAAGAGCACCTTGTTGTGATAAGGCCAATGTGAAGAAAGGCCCATGGTCTCCTGAAGAAGATGCTAAGCTCAAATCCTACATAGAGAAGCACGGCACAGGCGGTAATTGGATCGCTTTGCCTCAGAAGATCGGTAATCCACGCATCAAATATACGTCAATAACCTCATTATATTCTTTTATTCGTCAAATTTCTTGTTTTTCATGAGAGAAGAGCGAATATTGTAGTTGCATGATATATGCTCTTAGTTTGTATAACTTTGTATGTGATGATTTAGGGTTAAGGAGGTGTGGAAAGAGTTGCCGCCTTAGATGGTTAAACTATCTAAGGCCAAATATAAGGCATGGAGGATTCTCTGAGGAGGAAGATAACATTATTTGCAGCCTCTACATTAGCATTGGAAGCAGGTAAAGATATTTGTGTATCCACAAACATTATATCGACTATATGAACTTTTTATGAGAATATATATATGTGTGTGTGTGTGCGCGCGCGCATATTTGGTTAGGTGGTCCACAATTGCATCAAAATTATCGGGAAGAACGGATAACGATATCAAGAATTACTGGAACACGAGGCTGAAGAAGAAATTCCTCAGTGGCCAATTGAACGGAAACTGTGCCAAAAGAGACGACTGCGATTACATGAGCATGATGAAGCAAGAAGTGAACGAAGATGCCATGGCTACTTCTTTGGTCACTAGCAGCCATGACACTCATCATCATGGCCAAAACCTTAATTGTTCATTGGAAGTGCCTTACAATCTCCCAAACCAATCTTCATCTCTCAAAGATTTTATTCTCGAGCTCGATGGAAGATTCTCCAATGGAGAAGAAGACGGGCGAGGAACAACGTCGGGAAATAACAGCTTCGCTTTGCAACAGTTGCCTTCTTCCTCACTCTCAGCCTCGTCCATCGAATATACAACACCTCAGGCAATGTTACAAACCGAATTTGGAACCAAACATAGCGAGACGGGTTTTCAGACGGCGTCACGGCAAAGCGAGTACAACTACGACGACGGGTTAATGTTTTCGTACACAATGACTTGCGGAGAAAGTAATATGGGTTCTTGGAGTTACATTGCTTCTCTAATGGCTCTCACTCCTTCCTGCTACTCAGATGACTACAACCTTACTATGCAACCAGAGTTGTAATTATCAAAGTCGCAGTTGTAGTGTTATTGTGTCTTTTGCTTGCATGTGTGTGTGTAATTGAGCATGTCGGAATTCCTATTTGTTTCATGCTTCTGTAGATATGAACTAATTAAGGTTTTAGGTCTAATTAAGGCTTGTAATTTTTCGGGATGAAAACTGTTTGACAAAAAAAACTTTCAAAAATTCATTTGAACATTTTTTTTTTGTGTGTTGGCATTAAAAAATGTTCAAAAAATATGTTCATGAAAAAATTCAAAAATTCGTTATCCTTGAAGAGCTGCTTTATACTTTTTGTCAAAATAGTCAAACCAAGTCATATTTTATTTATCATCTAACGAATTATAGCGGACTTTTACGTCTTTACTAAAATTTTGTCGTAATAAAAAAAGTCAAAAATTTTAAAAATATAAGAATTTATCTTATATTATATAATTTACATATTGTTTTTAGCAAAATGGTATTTTATTTCAACTGTGCACAACTTATATCTTCACCACACATTTCAACATTTTGTTCGACTTTTACCGGTTCAACTGAAAGAGCCCCGAGCAGAACACATGTAGATAGACATCAAAGAGCAAAATGTAAAAGACTTGGATGTCAATTCAGCATACTTCTCAGAACTCGTAGGCCACATCATATTTCAAGAATCAAATGTGCACTTAACTGAATGAAATATAACTTATCTCTGCAACAAGAACATGTGCTATACAGGAAATCCATCCATCTATACTGGATAATGGATATAAGTCAAGAACAGACAACAACTAGATGGGAAAATGACATATATGTTACCTTGCACTCTACTGAATGCCTCTATCGTGCGACCTGATCATAAAAACCAGGTTACAAGTTAGAACATGGAATATTTGCTTGAACTTCCATGAACAAGTCGTCTATATATATATATATTGCAATTGTTTTGGGCATTGGCTAGGTATCATTTTCATGAAGTAAGTAAGATACAAGACAGAAACCAAACTACACAGATTGTTTAAAATAAATTCAACTAAAAATGATTCTCTGAAAAGAATATACCTTTCTGAAATAATTAATTAATTAATTAACATATGGGTGCATTTTCGGATTTTCCCTACCAAGGTGTGGTGACACTAATCGAACAAAACTTCTTTTTAAAAAAATGTAAAAATATCTGATTATCTATTCCTTGGTTACATTTGTTATATATCTGTAACGTTATTTAATTTTATAGTTAAACATCGACCATAAATAGAATAAAACGGAATTACATAAACCATAGTAATTTTATTTCGGATAAAGGGAGGTACTGCAAACACCTAATTTTTTTCTAAGGGATTTTTCAAAATAACTTATGGAGAAATATTTTTTTTGGTGTAATAACTAATTTTATGCTTTAATAAATCACGAAGAATAAGATATATATATATATATATATATGTATATATATGTATATATTAGTATTTAAATCAATGGTCCACATAATTCGGACTGAAAAAAATGAGAGAAAATTCTTTCTTAACGAGCATTTTTCAAGATAAAAAAAATATATAATGGGCCGAAGCTAGTAGACCCATTTTTCATCCAGCAAAGGCCCAAAAGCCCATTCAGGGTATAAAAGAATCAGAATCAAGAAAGTTTCCAATGTATATAAAAATAATATTTTATTCCATGTCTACAAATAATATTTGAATGAATGAAAGAATATACAACTTGATGAACACATTCAAACAAGACCCTTCACTGGATCCCAAAAAAAAAAAACAGGACTTTTACTCCAACCTGGTTTCTTCCAGAATCAGAGTGAAAAAAAAAAACTTTTTTTTGGTAGGAAAAAAAAAAACCTTATCAAGAACCCTGAAAACTTCTCAGCGCTCTGCTTCATAGTTACCAGAAGATAGCTTGGAAACCCATTTGTTGATAAGAGATCTCCTCCTTGAATCCCACATGGTTCTCTTCAATGGCTTCCCTCCATTGTGCATCTCCATTGCCTCTACGAAACCTTTGACGCGGTTCATGGCCACTCCGAGCGTTTTCTCCGACATATTCGCGAAACAAACCCTGAACCATCCAGGCTCGTCGCAATGGCAAGACGCCCCGGGAGAGATATTCAGACCAACTTCGCATACGATCTTTGTCCAGAGCTCGTTCTCGGCTTCGAAGGTGTTCGATTTCAGAAGATGCCTCATGTCTACCCAACAGAACAAACCTGCATTGCCCTTCAAGCAACTGATCCCTGCCCTTTTCAGACCGGACACCATCATGTCTCTCCTCTCTCTCAGCCTCTTTCGATTCTCCTCCAGGTAGTTGTTTGTGAACTTCTCGTCGCCGAGCATGTTTGCAAGCAAATGCTGAGTTTGGGAAGAGATGAGCCCGAAACTCGACATTTTCGTGGCAGCCGAGATGACTTTCTCGTCGTTCGAGTAAATCATCCCGACGCGAAAACCGGGCAGACCGAGATCCTTGGACAAGCTGTAAACGACATGGATTTGTTTCCATGTATCCTTGTCCAAATCCATGTTCTTGTCAGTTGCAGCTTCTAGAATGCTAGTGAACTCGGGCGAGTCAAACACCGTCCCCGAGTAGATTTCATCGCTTACCATATGGATTTTCTTCGAGGCGGTGAAGGTTAGAAGCAAGTCGAGCTCTTCTCGTGTTGCGGATGTCCCTAGAGGGTTCGAAGGATTCGTTATAAGCACTCCTTTAACCTTCAAGCCACGTTTCTGAGCACGTTCATATGCGTCTTCCAACGCATCCCCAGTGATCTTGTAGCCGTTTGAGCTTGAACAATGGATAGGAACGATTTCCACTCCCGTTCTCCATTTCAGATCTCTATCAAACCTTCAAAACATAACCGAAAAACAAACTTTTTAGCCAAAAAAAACCGTGGCAATATCATTACAAAGACATAAACTGAAGAGGGTATTATGATTCTGTATCTTGAGTTTGGTTTGTTTGTTGTTTTGTTTACTAGATTTGTATTTAAGGAATAATAAAACGAGAAATTTTGTTTCGATATTTCGATATGAAACTACCTACCCGGGATAGTACGGCGCGGGGAGAAGGAAGGCGTCCCCGGGATCAGCGAGGCAAAACATCAGAGTCTCGTTAGCTGAGGTTGAACCAGCAGTGAGGACGATCTTTGTTGGGTCGAATTTCACTTTGTTATCTCTGATTTTCGCCATGAATTTCGCCATGGCCTGCGTCGTTACACGACGTGGGTTAGTCCGATATGATTTCAATCATCATAATCACTTAGCTTAAGAACTATGCATATTGAAGATGTATATTTGGATCACTCACATCCTTGAAAGCAGGCAAGCCATGGTAATCTTGGAAGAGAGCTAACTCTCTAAACACGGATTCTTCCTTCTTCGACTTCAACCCCAACACCTCGGGATGTTCATCAAGCCACGACTCTATAAAGTCGAACGAAAGCTGCGAAAAGAGACGATGCAATCAATCTCTATATATCACACAACAAAAAGCCGGTCCATATATATATGTGTAACGAAGCATATCGATCATATGATATAAGTTATTATATATATATATATATATATATATATATATATATATATATA
>NW_010967605.1:522302-536221 GCF_000463585.1 Tarenaya hassleriana | reverse complement strand
CGTCTGGTGAGCTCCGGTATTGAGAGGTGACATCAATGCCGGAGTAGGGTGACACGCCTAGTATCGAGAGGTGACATCGATGCTAGGGTGGGGTGATGTGTTCAGGCGGAGAAAAATATATTTATGCCGAATCCGAGTGGTTGCGGAGTAGATGGATTCCGAGGAGAGTGGTGATTGTGCTATGCACATGGGGAGTACATTACCTACGCATGGTGCGCGTAGAGATGATTTGACGGACTATGTGCCGCGACTTGTCGTACGGACTTGATTGTGATTGCTGATATGCTTATCATCGATTCTATGTTTTCGATTCCTGTTTACTAGAATATTAATATATATATATATATATTTTTATATATATATATATATATATATATATATATATATATATATATATATGGATGAGAACGACGAACCTGATTTTCGGCGAGACCCATTTGAACAATCCCCGCAGGATTTAGGGTTTCATGGTAAGGGTTCTTCTCGTACTCTTGCCACCCAAGGAAGTAAGATGAGTCTTGTCCATGAGAGTCACTGCTTGCTTTGCTCGACAACATGTTATTATTTTACTGTCCTTGCGAATACAAAGTAGGTAATAAGAACACTTGTAGGGATTGTATGCGTGTGTGTATATGCGAGGGAGAGTGTATGAGTGTACGTATTTGTGTGGGAGATCAGAGAATGTGAGCCCTGTGGTGGAACAAATGCAAGAAACGTGGGTTATATATAGAGGGGGGATGTGATCTAAAAGAGACAAAGCTCCGACATTATGAGGTATAGAAAAACGAGACGGTGTCTGATTCTTTTGACCCACGAACTCAAATTGTTTTTTCAATTATTTCTTATAATTATATATATATATGTGTGTGTGTGTGTATTATTTGAGCTTTTATTTTGGATGTGTATATGTTTTTTTATTATTTTTCTCCCTTCTTTCCTTTGAGTTTCCGACGTCGTAGTTATTGTCCCATCTGTATTTCGTTTTAGTTTCGGACAGGCCTAAATAATAAATTAATTAAATGTGACGATTTACTAATAACAAATCGCAATCTCTAATCTCTGTCTTTCCATTTTCCGGATTAAGAAAATATATCAAATGGATTATACGTCGTACTTTGTGTACATTCCATGTATATGCCCTTTTAGTATACATGATATACGAGCGGTACGTTAATCGATTTATTAAAGAGAAACTTTTCAAGAACTTTTACAATGTCGAATCAAAATTGAAACATCGCATCTAAAATGATTGTTTGTGCTCGGATTTATTTGGACATACAAAGTCCAAATGTAACTGCTAGCTTTATAATATATATTTTTATTTTATAAGACTAGCTTTATAATATTTATATGTAGGATATTGTCTCTGTTAGCTTTTTCTTTTATCTGATGCATGTTTTTCAAGAGACGAACGCCCTCTAAATTTTATAAATTCGATCAGTAAAACAATCGATTTCATCCATAATAGTAAATTTTATTCTATATATATATACACTTAAATAGGAGGGGATAGTGACACTTGAGTCACCTTTACTGAAGTATTTAAACTAATTTATATAAAATCAATAAAAAATTATTATTAATTTATTCATGCGATCCCAATAAAATCAAACTGATATTCATTATTTTTTATCGTATTATTAATGATCTTAATAATAACTTTTTCTAAATCTGTGTTTAGTCACTATCACACCTAATTTTCGGATGCTGTGATTAAGAAGATCATAGGAATTGAAAATGGCATGGAAGATAATAATTCCCAATTTAAAAGAATAATTAAAAATCAGCTAAAATTGCAGGTTAAAAAAAAGAGAGAGAATGACGTCACAGGGCACAGCGGTGACTTAAGCACCAAGGGATGTTGAATTCAGTGTCTACGTGGCAGCTCTAAGTTAATAGTTTTTACTTTTGACTTTTTTGGACCGTGTATACGCCACGTGGCATGACATGAGAGTGTGGAGAAAGTGGTCCCCCGCAGAAGCTTGCTTCAGTTTCAAAGACTTTGGAGCACAAAGAGAGCATTGTGCGATTTAAGTTCAGTTCGGTCGGAGTCGGAGTCGGAGTTATGGGGAACAATCTGCCCTCTCTCCCCATATTATTACTCCCACCATGTACTTGCAAATACGTACATAAATACATACATACGTACGTACACGGATTACATACGCACGTATATACATACGTACACTCGGATTCTATATATATATATAGCAATGTATAATTTTCTAATCGATTAGACTAATATAGACTAAAAAATTACTAAATTTGTTTTGATTTGTTTTGTTGTAGTAATATTCCTTATAGATAACAAAACCGTTAAATTTTTTTATCTCATAAATCCTTTATGACTAGAGCTTAGAATCAACCTATTGATAATAATAATAATAATAATAATAATAATAATAATAATAATAATAATAATAGCTAAATTGGATGGGGAAACAACACATAAATTATACGTACGTCCCCATCTACTTAGAAATAATAATATTTATAGTTTAGTTACTTTTAACCATATACATATATAACTATGAACAATTTGATGAGCCAAAAAGAACCATATATATAATAAATCATTAATCGATAAAATGGGTTCCACTTATATAATTAAATTTAATAATGAATTATCGAAAGTCGAAGATATCCATCCACACGTCCTGCCGTCCGTGCATACAGCAGATGGCTAAAACGACTAAGTACCTAAAGAATATACATTCTTACAAAAAAATAAATAAATAAATACGCATCATCCGTGTGTATTAATTATTATTTAATAACCATATCAATCCGTATCATGTACAGGTTGCTTTTCCACGTTGACTGTATATATTATTTCGATAAAACATTTATTGTCCCCTTTGCACTATCATTTTCAATAAAAAGATAAATATCAATTCATTTAGAAAAAGTGTGTATATCCCATTATTTTTCTATTTAGTAAAAAAAAGAAAAATCAAAAGAAACTAATTTTTTTAGAATTTGACGATATTTGTTGGAGGATATAATCAATCCAAAAATTACAATATATTAATATTCTCACTGGTTACAAAAAAGAAAAAGAAAACAAAACTCTCCACTGTGAAATTTAGTAGCGATATTTTTTTTATTAAACCAAAAAAAAACTTAAAATAGTGACATGTGGCATTCAAAAAATTGAAAATTAATAAAGAAAAATAAACAAGAAAATAAACAATAGTTGTCGTTTTCGAGAGCAAGTCCCCGCGTTTTAGACAGGATGTATGAGGAACAGCTAAGTGGTGGTTGAGTATCCATAAGAATCTCGATCGCACGCACGACTTCTTCCTCCTTATTAATTATTTTAATTTCTTAAATTAAAAATCCAAAAGTATTAATTAGTTAATTATACTAAGTGCACTACTAATTTTTATTTATTTATTCGCTGACTATCTTTTAATTAATCAGATTCGTTCCGGAAGCTTTTGTGCAAAGAGCCAAAAGAATAAAAGATTACGAGATAAAACATTTATTTATTTATTTATTTTCGTGAGCGATTGATAATTAGTTGCATGAAAACGAACCACACGCGTTTTTTGCTGTAAGCAAAATCCGGAGTTTTGGTCTTATTAGTGAAATATGAATGATATTTCTTTTGCGAAATGAAGATTTTCTAGAAAGTGTGACGGTATAAAGATTAACAAGAATCGATATTTGATTTCTGATTACAAAGCATGATTTAATGGATCTTTTGTTGCCCTTTTTGAATTTTGTAAAAAAAATATCATAAATAAGCATAATATATCCGGTTTTATTCATTTTATATCGGCTCGTGAAATCGATATACACAAGGATACGCATTTATGTCATCATAGCAACTCTATTCAATTGATATATATATATATATACACACACATATATATGAAAGGAATTTTACGTATGGGTTGAGGGATATATAATTTAAATCATGTTTTGCATCTTATGATTGTGAGGAATTTTTTTCAACTTTCTAAAAATTATATTGTAAAGTTATTCATATTTAATCTTGAATAATAATATCCAAACTCAAAACCATGCAATGTTAAATCTGTTACTTCCTCTGTTTATGCTACAATCTTTTTTCTTTTAAAGTTGCATATTAGTTATTTTCATTTAAAAATGTATTGATGGTTACTAATATCAGCTAGTACAAAAATAATAAAGATGTACATTAATTAATGAGTATTTTCTTTTTATTCAAATAGATCTACAAATTAAACCGTCCAAATAATAGGCAAAGTCCAATCAATTACGAATTTATGGGTACCTTTTTAGAAAAATTTGCAAGTAATAATTACTATATTAATTGTAACTTTCCTTCGTTATCAAAGGCAATGATGCTATATTTATTTACCAAATTCATCTAGACGTCCAACAATAGATAGATAATCACATCTTTTCAGATTATATATATATATATATATATATATATAGAGAGAGAGAGAGAGAGAGAGAAACTTACAATTTAATCTTTGTGAACAAATCATATTTCTCTTCAACCATATTTTCAATTTAATTTATGTTTGAATAATTCTTGCAAGAATGTATAAATATATTAGAGGGTTATTTTAAATGATGAAATTTATGATATAAATATATGTGTGAGTGTATATATATATAGGAAAATCTTTACAACCAATTAAAAAAATATACAAATGTATTAGAAGTGTAATTATTTGAAGGATGGAACACAAAACTTTAGAGAACAGAAACAAAACTTTACCACCAACAAAAAAAATATCCGACAAGGGAAAAAAAAAACAAAAAGAAGGAACACAGAGTGGTTTGAGGAACATCACAAAAGCAATGAGCCTTTTGACAAACTCACCATTTTCGTTGGACACGAAGTGTTATTCCAATTCTTTGAACGATTTTATGAGGCGAAATTTGACACAATAATTGCAAATACACCATTTTCCTTGGTCACGAAGAGTGTGTATATATATATATATATATATATATATATATATATCCTCGTATCATGTCGGAAATATATTGGAAGACCCGTCACCTGTTTTTATAACAAGATCAATCCATCTAAGTTATTTCATATCAGACGTGATCGAACATGTGATTTAGTATTAGGATTTGAGACCAATCTGAGTCGAAGCTTTCATTGCACATATCTATTCTAAAATTTCTAACCTTTTATATACCGAAAAATTCACGTGAATTTTTACAAAATGATTCAAGAAAATCTACGGACGAATCCAAAATTGGATAGTTCAACGATGAAACGGATGCGCAAAACGTATATTCTATTTCGAGTTCGAATCTCAAATTTGGAAAGGGGATTCCAAATAATATGACTGACTTTCGGCCACTTGTTTAATCTGGGCCTTGATTAATGATACTCGGTTACAAAAAAAAAATGATGTAGAGACGAAAAGAAATACATTGAAGGTACAATTGGCATTTGATCATATGTTATAAATGATTCTCACATATATTTTTTCTAACCCTAAGTTACGTCTGCGAGCCAGCCTATGGTCATATATTGCTAGACCCTAATTTTATCAAAGACCGATTCAGAGAAAGTCGGTGAAAATTTTCAGACACATATATTTCATTTCCATAACAAAAATGGAATGTTCTGCAGAAAGTAAAAGCATGAATTCAAAGCTGAATCAAATTTTGGAAGTACCGGCTTGAAAATTAATGTCATTTTTCCTATTTTTACCCCAAGGGAAAAGTCATTTCATATTTATATATACACACACATTTGGAATACGGATGACTTAAAATTCTAGTGTTCACATTGAATCAGTAATTTATCCACAAATATTAAATAATTAAGCATTTATGAGCTCTGAAAGACTAATTTTGGTTTCAATTATAATAAATGCATGGTTTCATAATATATGAAACACGTACAAAAAGTTTTATAATAAACGGACACATATCAGATTAGATATTAGACTTTGAGATCAATTAAGATCGATTTGGTGTAGTTTGATTTGGTATAAACCTATATTTTTAATTTTGAATAAATATCCGAGAAAATTCCCTCTAAATCACCCTTTAAATCCACTCACATTCAATATGATTATTTTTATATATATATATATATACGAGCGTGAAGGAATGTATAGGAATGTGGAGTTTTTGTCCGTATATTTTTTGCGCAGGATTTGATTAGATATTGTCTTCATATAATTTAGTTCAAACCCTATCTTGCGATACCAAATAATTCACAAATGGTATACTTTATAATATTCGAAAATAAAAAGAATTTTGAAGAAATGGAATAGAAACTGTATATGTCAAGAAAATAATCTAATTATTTATATTTGTATGCTTTTATGGTTTTAAAAGGTTAATTATTGTATTAGAATTTCAGTTTAGATAAACTAGATTTTTTATGTTGTTTTTATAAATTAGAAACTTTTTATTGTTCTTATTTATATTTCAGATAGATTTTAATATGCTAATAGAATGTAACGTGGATGGGCTCGTAACCACAATGAAAGAGGTGTTTATGATGGGAAATTTAGGTGAGACTGTAAATAAATTTCCTAACTATATATTAACTACTAAAAATATCTCGGACTTGGTCTGCTATTTTTGCAAATTCGGTACTCTATTATATATATATATATATATATATATATTGTGTACTTTGACTCTATTTTTTAGCACTCGAGCGGACCAAAAAAAAATGCATTATAACTATTTTTCTCTCTTATTTGGATAAATTTATTTTAAAGTTTATATAGCATTTTATAGTTTTATTTTTTAAAACTCGAGCGAACAAACAAGAGAAATGCATTATAACTAAGTTTCTCTCTTATTTCAACTAAATTTTAATTTAAAGTTTATATAGCATTTCATAGTAAAATCCAAGTAGTCTCTTCAAGTTAAAATAGAAAAATATATTAATTAATGGAATTACTTTAGATATTTAATTCTATTTCTATTTATGCATTAAAAAACCCTAAAATTACACTCATGTGAGGGAAAAAAAACAGAATGAGTAGGATTAATCATCTGTCATCATGTCCCTTAATAAAGAAATTAGTTGCAGTCCAATAAATCCATACATTCTTTAAACTAAAACGCACCAAATCTCCATTCCAAATTCTTTTCAGCAGCATTTTCTCCTCAAAAAAAAAAAAAACCCAGAAACCGAAATACCTAACCTTTGATGATGTCCTTGAAAGAAATGATATCAACAATGGGAATTTTTTTTTAAAAAAAAAAGCAGCGAAAGAAACATGAAAGTGAAAGTCTAAAGAGGCTTTTTTGATGAAAGCTTGCATCTTCCCCATATGTGTTGGGCAAATGGAGCACCAGACATTGAAGATAAGAATGAAACCTGTTTGAAGAGACAACACTTGGGCTGTCCAAAAGGAAACCGAGTTTCGGTGTATGCATTCAAAACGGTAAAATTCTATCCTCTCCCTTGCAAAATGCACACCTCCATTATTGGGTGGCTTTTGTCTAATAAGTGGTTTCCCCCCTCCATGGCCCAACAGATGGAAAGAAATCAACCATCTTTCTGATGTTTCACCTTTATTTCATCCAAGTGATATCTATCATAAACCACAATCAAAATTCGGTGTTTCTAAAGCAGGAAACAAATGCAAAAGAACGCACGAGGATGACCGATTTATCGTGGAAAATGAACCAACATTATTAGTATTCCGGCCTTCCCTCGTGTGTTTCCTGCACAACCTAACTGAGACCATGGAGTTGCAACCATGGTTCAAGGGGCTAGAGAAGCTAAATTGAAAAGTATAATTAGATAATGTGGAAACTCTAAGCGGAAAGAGGGATAGAGAAAAGGGCATTACGAGTGAGTTTTCCTTGAAGAGGAGGCTCTCGGGATTCGTTTTCGGCAATGTGGAAACTTTTTCTTTCGGTAAGAAGTCACTCACTGGTAGGATTTGAGGTGGAAAATTTGGCATTTTGATTGGTATGAGCTCTGTAGAGCAGCCTGCTCGAACTTTTTCACCATGGCTTCGTTTTCTTCTAAGCTGGTTTGGGTGAAAAACCGAACCCACCAAGATGGACTCCTCAACTTTGCCTGCAGAGAGAAGAAGAAACCCAAAAAAAATGCAATGTTTAGTATATCATAGTCATAAGCAGATTCTCAACAATGAGGCCCAAACACAAACATTGGGTGCTGCTTTGTTGATCTTATCAGTTAGAGAGATTTTCGGGCCAAAGAGGGGAATTGGATAAGAAAAAACTGGCAGCAGAAATGGGCTACTATATTCCATAAAGTCAAGCCAGTGGGCAAACGATTTTGTAACAATTTAAATCTTCCCAACATCATCAGAAATGCCAAAATGAGCAGCACGCCTAATGAATTCATTACCCATCAGCCAAAGAGAAACAGAAATAGCACTGTAACTAGACCAAGAATCATGAGAGTTACTGTCACTTACCGCCCTCCCGAATCTTGAGACATCCGTGGACTTAGATCTTTGCTGACCTGGAATTCCTACATATGTAACCATCAACATGGTACTTGATTGGTCAAAAACAAATACTTGCCTGAAGAAATTAAGTAATCAAAGCGAAGAACAATGAAGATATCAAGCAAGTGAGCAACAAAAACAGGAAAGAGTAACAGCAAGCTTCTGGAGTTTCCAAAACAAAATCTGGTAAAACTTGGTTATCAAAGTTAATTACAAAAAGTTCTTTCAGACATCAGCCTGAATTTATAAAGCTGTTGAAAAAAAATGCTATATTAAACAAGAATCGCTTTACAAACTGAAAATACAAACTGAAGAAATTTTTACGGATTAACAGGCAAGATTCATCTAATCTCATTTATTTATGATCAAGATGGGAACATAATTTGGACTTGCACATCATCATATAACAGCAGCCAGGAAATGATCTCATCTGGCTCAAAACAGTCGAGTTAAAAGTATCAAGGGAAACTAGAAAAGATGGTGGTTTTTTAAAAAGCATGTCATTATAAAGAAGATTACTATAAGGAAGATTATTAAAAGGTACTTCCGAAATTGATAAAAATAACTCGAGGCTTCTCACCCGTAAATATCACGAGGCTTTCAGCAGATACCCTAGCCAAATCTGGAAGAGTCTTATTGAGGTACCTCGGAGACAAGTAATCTAAGGCATCCGAAACAATCACAAGCGGGAAAGACTTTGCCCTGTATGGCAGGGGAAACTTGATATCAGCAACTCGGACAGAGCCTCTATGGACGAGCCCTTTGCATTTGCTGTCAGCATCCTCCATATCATATGGTTCCACACCCCACGCCTCGGTATCTTCTTCTTTCATTAAGTTAGAAACAATCGAACAAGTGTCGGGACCGACATGCAAAACCTTATGCATACTGTCCCCATATGTTTTCTTCAAAACCGGAAGGGCTCGTTGGACCTCCATGGCACAGGTGTAGTCTCCTGTTTACAAATACAAATTGCGTATAGACAAAACAGTGAGCTATATCACAATGTAACATAGAGAACATTTAAGCACCGGTTCAACTGAAAGAGCCCCGAGCAGAACACATGTAGATAGACATCAAAGAGCAAAATGTAAAAGACTTGGATGTCAATTCAGCATACTTCTCAGAACTCGTAGGCCACATCATATTTCAAGAATCAAATGTGCACTTAACTGAATGAAATATAACTTATCTCTGCAACAAGAACATGTGCTATACAGGAAATCCATCCATCTATACTGGATAATGGATATAAGTCAAGAACAGACAACAACTAGATGGGAAAATGACATATATGTTACCTTGCACTCTACTGAATGCCTCTATCGTGCGACCTGATCATAAAAACCAGGTTACAAGTTAGAACATGGAATATTTGCTTGAACTTCCATGAACAAGTCGTCATGGAAGCTAGACCAAAGTGGATAAAAAGAGCGCAAAATGACCTAAATATAACACACTCAAGACAGATCGCTGAAAAACTTTTCACTTAGATAATACCCGATAAACATTTAACATATACTTGACCTGAAATATGTGAAAAGATTCAACAGATCAAAGCCAACAACACAACCAATGTTAATCACTTCCTTCTGGATTTGTCAATAAGCACAACAGGGAGAGAAATACCAAAAATCCAAAGACGGAAGCTTTTAACACGAACCTGAACCCCCTCGGAGATAAAGAACAAGGAGCAACGAGCCCTGCAGAACAATAACCACAATGGACGATTTTCAAGATCCATGGAAGTACATAGATAAGATGCTGCTAATACCATTACATAAGCATGAATTCACACTAAACCAATCATTTGGAGAGACAACAGAGCGAGAAATGTTTACCAACACCAAGAGACCAATGGACAGATACGAAGAAGATCGCGATTTGGAGCTAAACAAGCCACCAGCTCCTCCGCCATCTCCGTACCTACGAGTAGGATTCGCGTGCCTTCTCGACATGCCTCTCAACTTAATCAACGACGTTCCTACCAACACCAAACGACAAGGAAATGCAAATTTCGAGAATCAGAAATTCTATGATCGACGCCATTAACCCAAAACGAGCACGGATTGGGCGAGATTCGAAAGAGGGAATGATCACGTAAGATTCCGGAAACAAACGAGAATAAGCTTTGAAGACGGGGACATTACCGATGGCAAGCGACGAAAGAAACCGCATTCGCCGGAAAAATCGTCGACGAGATCTGTCGATGAGAGAGAGAGAGAGAGAGAGAGAGAGCAATGGCTTTGCACCTGACTCCGTGACTATTCAATCAAAATCCATGGCGCGTTTGTGTCGGTCGTGGAAAGGAACCTAACGTTTTTTCATTTTAAATTAAACAAAATAAGGAAAACAAATATATGTATTTCAAATATTTGCCCTTACATTTGAATAGTTGCAATTCAGCCCCCACTTCAAAACGACGTCATTTAAGAAACCTGTTCGTTAATGATGGGCTTACTTTCCACTCGAGCCTAATAAAGGCCCAATGACTTGTCACCTTGATTATTTTTTATAATGGAAAATAAATACATGAAAACCGAAAATAATGATTTCGTTGAATACTATAAATTAAATCGAGGTTTCAGGCTTTCAGCAGAAAAATTCTCTGCTTTATTAAATAATAAAAAAATAACAATTATATACTTAACCTACAAAACAGGAAACCAAGTAAAAGTGGTGACGGTTGAAACACCCGGTGAAAGGGTGTATGTGAGAAAAGACATAACCGTAGGATATAACCAATATACCGGTTGTGTCTCTTGCATAAACACCACTTGAATCCTATAAAAGTATAGGTTCTATATGACAAATGGATATACAGAAAACATCAGAAAAGAAAACGTGAATTATCAGTTTTGGTGAGTAGCATATGGGTTGTGAATCTGCGATTCCGACTCTGGTAGCCGGTTTCCGACCATCGTCCTGAGAATCTGAAGACTGTGATTTCAACTAAGGATAAGATCGACAGAATCGGTACGCGATTACACTTCTGTATTCTTACATTGGTATCAGAGCTTGAGTGGTGATTTTCTGTCTTCATTGGATTCTCTGTTTTTGCTTCTGTTCTCTGTCTTCGTTCGTTCTGTGTTTGAGTCTCAATTCTCGTCTTTCTGTCTTCGATTATGCATCTGTCGTCAATGAGAGAATCGTGAATCTCGTCGGATTATGATGAGGATTCAAGACTCGTCTCTCTTCCGCTATGTTCATCGTTTTTTTCAATGATTGCTGGTGAGATGGTGACTGAGAGGCGGAGGGTGGATATGAGATAGACAGAAAAGAGAAAGAAGACGACACGGTTTTTTTTTCTTCAGAAACCCTAAATTTCTTTTTTAAAGTTGGGCCTGCGATATGTTAAAAAGATTATTGTTCCAATTTTTTTGAAATAAACTTGAATACTTGGTTTATTGGATCGGTTTTGAGATTTGGAGCATGTATAGCATGCGCGAGTTTGAATGAATCAATTAGCATATATACAGCTTTTTTAAAGAAAATAATATTGTAATATGATGTTTATTCGTATTGATAGTTATTTGATCAATACTTCGTCTCGATTATTCGCATCGTGAACATTACCGAACCGTGGAAAAATTTAGGTTTGTAGATGAAGTTCTTGCCTAAATTAAAATTTTGGTCATTTTTAATTAATTGATGGTGATCAACTTTTAATAATGGGAGTGATTGAGTGTTTAACATTTTTTTCGATTCCATGTCGAAGTTTGGTCATTATTAATTAATTAAAGATTGATCCGAAATGAGTTTATACTAGTGGTTAATTTCTATGCACTTGTCTCTGTGTAGTGAGTGATGGCTACAAGTAAGACCATAATTGCTGACCTCAATCAAGGAGACAAACTGAATGATAAGAATTACGATGTTTGGCATCGAAAAATTCAGTATCTCCTTGAGGAGCAAGATTTGCTGGAGCACATCACAACTCAAATGGCAGAACCTCAAATAGTAGAGACTGAGGAAGGGGCCACTGAGCAGCATACTCGTGACCAAGCGGCCTATAAGACTTGGAAACGACAAGATCGTGTCGCTCGCATAGTGTTGCTGAGCAGTATGCGAAATGACATAATGCTGCGTTTTGAGAAGCACCGTTCAGCCATGGCGGTATGGGATGCCGTCAAGATTCAATATGGTGGGACCTCCACTACTAGATTGCGCCAACTCACTATGAAGTTCGATGTTTATAAGAAACGTCATGATCATTCGATGAAGCAACATCTTACGGCAATGTCGAACATGATCAATGAGTTGCGAGCTGCGGGTCATGCGTTGACCGATGAGCAACAAGTGCAGGCTGTTATTCGCTCACTTCCTAGTTCGTGGGAACATATGCGAGTAAACCTCACTCATAATGATGGTATCAAAACCTTTGATGATGTTGCTCGTCATGTTGAGCTCGAAGAAGACCGTCTCATGGCCGAAACGGCAGGAGAGGCCTATATGATGGAATCCGGTGCTCGAAAGACATCGGGTTTCAAGCGCAAAAAGAAAGGAGGAGCGTTCAACCATAAGGGGTTTGCTTCATCAAAGGGGAATCCAAAGCGCAAGAAAATAAAGCGCGGAGGAAACAAAGACAAGACGAACATGACTTGTTACAACTGTCGCCAGTTGGGTCATTTTGCTAGAGAGTGTACTCAAGCAAAGGTTCGTACCGAACTATCTAAATCCTCTCGTTTGTTTGTTAGTAGTTGTGTAATGTTGGTTGAATCTGTTCCTTTGTGGACTGTAGTTCATAAATTTGATAAAGCAATCTAACGCTTCAGATTTATGGCGAATCAGGTATACAATACCATAACGCGAAAAATCATCGATAAAAGTGATGAAATATAAGGCACCATGTCTTGCCCTCACATTCATTGGTCCACAAATGTCAGAATGGATAAGCTCTAAAGGTGTGGTAGCCCTTTTACCAACTCCAAAAGGCTTTCTTGTGGCCTTTCCAGCTAGACAATGTTCGCAGACGGGCAATTCCGTTTTAGCGATCCGGCCTAATAAACCTTCTCTCGCTAATCGATTCATTCTTTCTTGCCCTATATGCCCTAGTCTAGCATGCCACTTGATGAAATCAACATTTTCATCAATACTAGAAGAGAAAATGTTGATTTCATCAAGTGGCATGCTAGACTAGGGCATATAGGGCAAGAAAGAATGAATCGATTAGCGAGAGAAGGTTTATTAGGCCGGATCGCTAAAACGGAATTGCCCGTCTGCGAACATTGTCTAGCTGGAAAGGCCACAAGAAAGCCTTTTGGAGTTGGTAAAAGGGCTACCACACCTTTAGAGCTTATCCATTCTGACATTTGTGGACCAACGAATGTGAGGGCAAGACATGGTGCCTTATATTTCATCACTTTTATCGATGATTTTTCGCGTTATGGTATTGTATACCTGATTCGCCATAAATCTGAAGCGTTAGATTGCTTTATCAAATTTATGAAGATGGCAGAGAATCAACTCGGTAAGAGCATTAAGGCTCTTCGGACCGATAGA
>NW_010967605.1:519717-522010 GCF_000463585.1 Tarenaya hassleriana | reverse complement strand
TGCCTATATACACATCACGTCCCATAAGTTTGGGAAGTTGGGTCCTAGAGGAAAAAAGTGTATCTTTATCAGATATTCTGATCTCTCGAAAGGCTATGTGTTTATAGGTGAAAATGTTGATGGAAGTGTAACAGAAATTGAGTCTCGAGATGCTACATTCCTAGAGGATGAGTTTCCTCAACGAAGAGAGGTCTCAGAAGACTCGCGATTTTATGAACTTGAAAGTCCTCTGAGTGAGTCATCACTCCAATCGGTTGAGGAAAAGGAGAAGAACACTATACCTCTCGAGACTAAGTGATGTTCCAGCTGAATCTAGTCCTAAAGAGATAGATCGAGTTAAATATAATCATATGGAAATGGATTCAGTTGTACCTCAACCACGACGAAGTGATCGTGGTCAGATTCCTAAACGTCGATTTGAAATCGAAGGGGAATCATTTATGGTAGCATCACTAGATGGCGAAGAACCTACAACGGTTAATGAGGCTCTGAATGGTCCAGCGTCTAAAGAATGGATGAAAGCTATGGAAGAAGAAATGGAGTCTATGAAAGATAACCATGTCTGGGACTTGGTTGATCTACCGCCAGGACGTAAGACGATTGGGAACAAATGGGTTCTCAAAGTCAAATACAAGGCAGATGGATCCATTGAAAGATATAAGGCTCGTCTTGTAGCTAAGGGCTACACGCAGAAAGAAGGGGTCGATTATGAAGAAACGTTTTCACCAGTGGTGATGTTTGCTTCTATTCGACTCATTTTGGCCATTGTCGCATATATGGACTTAGAATTACATCAAATGGATGTTAAAACTGCATTTCTCAATGGAGATTTAGATGCAGAAATATATATGGATCAGCCGGTTGGCTTTGAAGTCATAGGCCAAGAGCAAAAAGTTTGTAAGCTCAAACGGTCTATTTATGGCTTAAAGCATGCGTCCAGAAAATGGAATCTCAAATTCCACCAAGAAATTCTATTAGATGGATTTGTGATGATGGAAGAGGACCATTGCGTATATGTGAAAAAGTCCAATGGGAGTTTTGTGATACTCTCATTATATGTGGATGATATTCTGTTGGCCGGAAACAGTAGGGAGCTAATTGACGTCACAAAAAGATGGTTATCATCTAAATTCCAGATGAAAGATTTGGGTGAAGCTAATTACGTGCTCAGAGTTAAAATTATTAGAGATCGTTCGAAGAGACTTCTTTGTTTGTCTCAAGAGACTTACATTAAGAAAATACTTGAACGTTTCCGAATGCACGATTGCAAACCCATAGAAACTCCCGTTGAGAAAAATGCGAGCTTAAGTCTTTATATGGGTCCTAAGACTCGAGATGAAATGGAGAAAATGTCTAGAGTTCCCTACTCCAGCGCTATCGGTAGTTTAATGTACACCATGATGTGTACTAGACCTGATATATGTTATGCGGTTGGTCTTGTTAGCCGGTTTCAGTCGAATCCTGGACTTGCACATTGGAAAGCAGTCAAGAGGATATTCCGATATCTTAGAGGGACGACAAACTACATGTTATGCTATCAAGGAAATGATTTGCGGCTAAAGGGATTCAGCGATGCCGAGTGGGCGGGAGATCCGGATGAGCGCAAATCAACGTCTGGTTATGCTTTCTTGCTGAACAACGGTGCCATCTCGTGGAGCAGTAAGAAACAGTCATGTATAGCCTTATCGATGATGGAGGCAGAATATGTGGCATGTTCGGCAACCGTACAGGAAGCAGTTTGGTTGAGGAGATTCTTAGAGGATTTAGGGGTTATTGTTTAAGCATCAGACCCTGTGACCGTGTATAGTGATAGCATGGCTGCACTTGCTTATTCTAAGAATCGTCTCTACGCGCACCATGCGTAGGTAATGTACTCCCCATGTGCATAGCACAACCGCCTCTCTCCTCGGAATCCATCTACTCCGCAACCACTCGGAATCCGGCATAAGTATCTTTTTATTTTCTCCGCCCGAACACATCACCCCACCCTAGCATCGATGTCACCTCTCGATGCTAGGCGTGTCACCCGACTCCGACATTGATGTCACCTCTCAATACCGGAGCTCACCAGACGTCGGCTACAACCGACGCCATCGACTATAACGAGAGAGTTCATCACTGCAACTCTCCCTCGCCGACCATCCGCCGCGGAAATACTTGTCAGGTTCGGGCCCGAACCTGGCAGAGTAAGTCCGTACCACCTCCTCGGGAGACCCCAATCTGCCCGAATCTCAGGTATGTGTGATGCCCTCATCCTCGGGATACTCATATCCCGGGGTCCGCTCCGTCGCTA
>NW_010967605.1:513701-518185 GCF_000463585.1 Tarenaya hassleriana | reverse complement strand
TAGTTGTTGTCTGAACATTTAGGGAGAAATACGAAGTCACTACCACAATTAGTTCGGACAAATTCTGACTCGAATTAAATTCTGTGATCGATTCCTTTAGAATTCGAGGACGATTTCATTTTAACGGGGGTGGAATGTAATAACCCGTTCCCTGCATATAATGATTGCATAGAATTATTTAATTGGAAGACAATCAAATGGCGTTGAGTGGGTGTGTAGGTGTCATGTTTTAGGCTTAGGGTAGTATTATTATATCATCTCATTTTTAAATTCTCTTTACGTAGTGCACCACTTACAAATATATGAAGTGCTAATAAACGCACCATACAAAATGAGTGTATATATATATATATATGTATGTATGCAATTATGTGATTATATCGTTTGTCTCTATGTACGTACATTTATATTCATTTGCCATTCGTATCCTAATTTATTTATGTATAAATGTTTAATGCGTTATACATATATATATATATATACACTCATTTTGTATGGTGCGTTTATTAGCACTTCATATAATGCTTTTCTTGTTATTATATATATATTTTTTTTTTTGGGTTAGAATTTATTTTATCCTAAATAATTCACATAATCACGTACACATTTTAGAATAGATATTTTATTCTTTGATTTATATTTTTATCGGAAAAGGTTTATAAAATAATGTTGGCCGTTGGGTTTTCAACTGTGTTAAAATCGACTTTCTTGCATTACAAGTATAGTCTAGCATTTAACAGAATTTCATTTTTATTTTATCTCTAACTTTTATTAAGCTTTAAATTTATTTCAAAATCTTATTCCAGAATTTTAGATCCTAATCCTCGGTCCTTTAGACTTTGATCACGGTTTTTCTGTCTTATTCCATATTTTCGGGAACGGGTTATTACATTCCACCCCCGTTAAAATGAATTCGTCCTCGAATTCTAAAGGAATCGATCACAGAATTTAATTCGAGTCAGAATTTGTCCGAACTAATTGTGGTAGTGACTTCGTATTTCTCCCTAAATGTTGGTTCCCAAATCGTAATAGAAATCATTGACCTCGCCATACGATACTTACCAGTACTTTCTCCTTACTTCACAATTTCTTGATTGTGCGGTCTATAATTCCCACCTCTTGTGTATAGTCTCTTCTTCTTCGGTCAGAATAGGGTTTTTATCTATATTGGACCACATTCAAATTTGCTTTGATAATTTGGATAACCTTTGTGGTTTTCTCAACTATCTTCGATTCAGAACCCGTCTTTCACTAATTCAGCCCAACATAAAGGAATTTTACATCGATTTCCATGTACGACTTCTTACTGTGGCATTCCGATACTTATATGGTAATTGTTGTTTGTACGCAATTTCGCACATTAAATATTTATCCCTTGGAATTTTCTAATCCACAATACACACTCTTAACATATTCTCGAATACCTTTATAGTTCTTTCAGTTTGTCCATCAGTCTGTGGATGTTATGATATACTTATTTTTATCTTCTTCTCTAAAACTGTTTGTATAGCATTCAACAGTCGCGAGGTAAAACGATGGTCTCTATCTGAAATACGTTTGTTTGGAACCACATAGAACCGCATTTTCTCGTCCAATAATTATGTGCCAATTTATCCACGGTATACTATTGCCTGATTGCAATAAAGTGAGTTGATTTAGTAAGGCGGTCCACAACAACTCATTTTGCATTGTTTTTTTTTTTTCTCGCATCATTGATAAACTAACTACAAAATCCATAGCGATCGAATCTCATTTATGTTCAGAGATTTCTAGTGGTTATAGTTTGCCTCTTGGCAACTGACGTTCGGCTTTAACATACGTGTTAGCACGTCAAACACTTAGATAAAAAATTTGGAATGTTCTTTCTTAATTCATGACCACGTATACCATTGTCTCAAGCCTTGATACATTTTACTCCCTCCAAGATGAATGACCATTTTTTTTTTAATGTGGTTATCTCGAAATCTCCTGTTTTAAATCCTTACTATCTGGCGCATATAAATTATCCAAATCGTAGTCAGCAATAAGTTCCAACCACTTATGCTGACGAAGATTAGATCCTTTTGTAAAATTATGTTTATCAAACTCTTATGAGCTAAATTGAGTTTAACCCTTTTTTTTTGTAATGATAGGGATTCTATATTTTTTAATACATGAAGTATCGCTACTAACTCCAAGTTATGTGATTGGTAATTTTCTTCATTTCTCTAAATCTTTAGTTGCACTAATCACCATCAATAAAGCTTTGATCGTTTTGTTAGTCTTAAAAGATGAAACAATGGAAAAAAAAAACTTATTTGAATTCTTTCTCCTATAAATACAAACATTCTCTTTTTGTCGGTGACAATCAATGCTCTCTTATTATAGTCAATCCGATCTTGGGTTTTGATAGCCAATCCATACCAAGGATTGCATCATAGTCGCTAATTAATAATTATAACTATGAAGTGGGGTACTAAAATATGTATATAAATACGGATAGGAATATCATTTATCATCCCGTAAACTTGTAAAGTCTCCCTGACAGGAGTACGTACTGCGAAAGGCAAAGTTGTTTCGACTTCCACTGCCCCACTTCTCGGCCTTTTCCAATTTAGTGAAACTATATATCGTTTCAACCTCAATCAGGATATAACAATCAATATCACGCAACTTGAAAATACATATGATTGTTGCTGCATTTGCCTCCTCTTGTTCTTCCTCAGTATTTCATCCTCCTCTCTGTTATATTATTCTCCCTCCTCATGGGCATCTTCGGTTTCAACATTAAGAGTATATATCCTTGAAGTTTCTGCTGATTTTTTTTTTTTTTTTGTGGTGACACACGTGTAGATTTTCTTCTTGGTTATCCTGTCGAGTTTTTCGAACACAGGTAAGAAAAATGACCGGGTTTGCCACATCGGAAGCAAGTCAATGGGGGTGCCACATGGTTCAAAATGAACTTGGCCACACTATTAACATGATTTCCTTGGTGGCGGTGGCGCCATTCGTGTCCTTGTTTTTTTTTTCTTTGTCATGACTCTAGCTGGACTGCCCAACTCTCACCGGGGGACGGTTGACTGGCACTCTCCTGTAGGGACCACAGTCTTGTCTCTTGGCTTCCATCATCTCCTTCTCACTGCGTTCCACCTTGTCGAGTTGGTTGATATACCGACTCAACGTAGGGTACTCATGGCACTCGATCATTCTCCTGAGAGAAGCACGTAACCCAACAATGAATTTCTGGATCTTGTACTCCCCAGTTGGCACTAGGTGGCCTCCATACTTCAGCAGCCGATTGAATTCCGCTTCGTACTCTCGAACAGTCATGTTTCCCTGTTCAAGACGAAGGAATTCCGTAATACGGTGGCTATGATCTTGCCTCCGGTAGTACTTCTGCTCGAACTCCGCCCGGAACTCTTCCCACGAGAATTGGTATCCTGCGGAAGCCTCACGTACAACTTCCTCCCACCAGTGGCGAGCTGCGCCAGCCAGATGATGGTTCGCTAACTCTGTGCGGTACCCCAGTGGGCACCTGATGTAGTTGAAGTGATGGGTGATCTTGATCATCCAGTCTTCTGCTGCCTCTGGGCTGAGAGAACCCTCAAACTCCGGAGTGCCCAAGGCTCGGAGTTCCTTGACGAATGGCAAGTAGTCCACTACAGCATCGGGGGGGGTGGTGGCAACCCTCCTTCCGGCCTTGCCGCCGGTGGAGCAGCAGGCGGTGGCGGTGGCGGTGGCGGTTGCATGCATCTTCGTATGAACTGCCAGAAATTCCCTTGGAATAATGCGAACTGACGTTGCATTTCCGCCATGTCGTTATTCGGCGGGGGTGCCCTCGGTCCTTGAGGTCGTTGCGCAGGAGCAGCACGTCGTGGAGGCATAGCTACTGCGGACAAGAAATTTTTATTTAGTATCGGGACCTGGTGATCATGCTTGCATTTTTATAAAATCTTTAAAAATCATTTGTACCCATTCCCAAATTCCAGTGAAAACACGAGCACATCCTTTCTCCATGGAAAGAACTGCTCTGATACCAACGCGCGGATGTTTGGAAAATGTGATTTTATTTTACTTGTCCATGTGACGCAACTCGTATTGCGGGATGCGGGTTACGGGCGTTACAGCGTTGGTATCAGAGCAGTTCTTTCCATGGAGAAAGGATGTGCTCGTGTTTTCACTGGAATTTGGGAATGGGTACAAATGATTTTTAAAGATTTTATAAAAATGCAAGCATGATCACCAGGTCCCGATACTAAATAAAAATTTCTTGTCCGCAGTAGCTATGCCTCCACGACGTGCTGCTCCTGCGCAACGACCTCAAGGACCGAGGGCACCCCCGCCGAATAACGACATGGCGGAAATGCAACGTCAGTTCGCATTATTCCAAGGGAATTTCTGGCAGTTCATACGAAGATGCATGCAACCGCCACCGCCACCGCCACCGCCTGCTGCTCCACCGGCGGCAAGGCCGGAAGGAGGGTTGCCACCACCCCCCCCGATGC
>NW_010967605.1:484099-512955 GCF_000463585.1 Tarenaya hassleriana | reverse complement strand
TTGTGTGGGAGCCGACATGGATGTTATTCCACCATCCATGAAACCTATGTAGAAGCCAGGTGCGAATCCTATATGATGCTTTAGAGAGCAAGCATATTGTACGCATTTATATAGTTTTTTTATTATACATGCATTTCCGCTTGTATAGTCTTTTATATTTATTTTTATATTTTCTTTGAGTCTTTCCAGTTAAATTACCGAATTTTTCCTTCGGTTTGACCTATCTAGTTCTGGTCCTTCCGGATAACTAGATCGGTTCATTCTGTGGTTTTTAAACTTACATGTTTATTTATTTTGGGTACAGACTACGTATGGTCTGGCCTGACCCGTATTTTCGGTCGATTTTTGCATTTTTGTCTTTTCCACCAAATTCGCACAAACACATATGATTTGTTACAAGTAATTCACCAACATTCTTATTTCAATCAAAACATGAATCAAACGTCATTTAATCATGGGACACTCAAAACCCAAACCCCATGTCAATAGACTTCCGAATTAAACTCGAATTCACTCACCTTGAAATTTTTCTGCTCAATCTCTCGGTGATAATCCGTTTTCTGCACCATCGAGATTAACACTACCTATTTACAAGTTTTACGCTCTATCAGTACATATGTTCAAACATTATCATAAATGAGTTGGATGTAGTTAGTGTATAGGTCTCGGTTTCTTTTAGGAATCCTAGGTTTAGTTTTTAATTCAGATCCTTTCATTTAAAGAGAGTCGTTAGTATTGTATAAATAAGTTGGGAATTAAAATCTGAATTTTAAGGAGCTAACTTATATGATTCGATAACTAAGAGACATAAATCATCGTATTTTTCCTCCAATCAAGCCTGTTTCGTTTGATGTTTTGTTTAGCTTTGTAAATATTTGTTATCTCTTCCAAAACTATTGAGAATAGAAAAATTCGAGCATGCATATGGTCTTTGAAGAAAACCGAAAGTTTAAACCCCATAGAAAACTTCGATACTTTTCTAACCAAAGTTGGTTGTTAATTACGAGTTATTTCTAAGAATAGTTGAGCAAGGTTCATTTATTTTAGTCATGATTTGGGTTCTTTTCTAGTAAACAAACTTTTAGAATTTAAGTTCAAAATTTACTCATGTTAGTTGAGATTTTAATGAAGAGAACTTACTGTTTTGTTGATGAGAAGAAGAGACGACGATGTGATCATGTGAGAATTTCTTATGTTTTTTATTGTCTAAAAATTTCTTTCCGGATGAGTTGAAGGATGATTTTGGTCTGAAAGTGTTTAGTATTGGGAGAGAGATGTCGAGATGAAGAAGATGAAAATGGGATCGTTTGCATATAATGATTGCATAGAATTATTTAATTGGAAGACAATCAAATGGCGTTGAGTGGGTGTGTAGGTGTCATGTTTTAGGCTTAGGGTAGTATTATTATATCATCTCATTTTTAAATTCTCTTTACGTAGTGCACCACTTACAAATATATGAAGTGCTAATAAACGCACCATACAAAATGAGTGTATATATATATATATATGTATGTATGCAATTATGTGATTATATCGTTTGTCTCTATGTACGTACATTTATATTCATTTGCCATTCGTATCCTAATTTATTTATGTATAAATGTTTAATGCGTTATACATATATATATATATATACACTCATTTTGTATGGTGCGTTTATTAGCACTTCATATAATGCTTTTCTTGTTATTATATATATATATTTTTTTTTTTGGGTTAGAATTTATTTTATCCTAAATAATTCACATAATCACGTACACATTTTAGAATAGATATTTTATTCTTTGATTTATATTTTTATCGGAAAAGGTTTATAAAATAATGTTGGCCGTTGGGTTTTCAACTGTGTTAAAATCGACTTTCTTGCATTACAAGTATAGTCTAGCATTTAACAGAATTTCATTTTTATTTTATCTCTAACTTTTATTAAGCTTTAAATTTATTTCAAAATCTTATTCCAGAATTTTAGATCCTAATCCTCGGTCCTTTAGACTTTGATCACGGTTTTTCTGTCTTATTCCATATTTTCGGGAACGGGTTATTACACTAAGGATCCCAAATATCATGGAAAAACCAAACACATAGCCATAAGATATCATTTTGTAAGAGACGCAGTGGCACAGAAGGAAGTGGTCTTGAGATACATCCCGACTACCGAGATGGTAGCAGATCCGTTCACGAAGCCTATCGCTAGGGATTTGTTTATTAGACATGTTAGATCCCTAGGATTACGAAGGATGTGAACTATGTTTATGTATTCAGTTGACTTTATTGTATTGTACGATCAGTTTTTAATAAGGTATTATTGATGTCCATTCTGAGTCGTGAAAAGTACCACTAGTATAATGATTTGTATGTCCATAGGCTATGATTGGCTTTCTCATATGAGCAATCGCCTCTGACGCTCTGGGAGCGAGTAAAGATGAGACATGAATGAATTGGGTCATTGGGAGACGAACTCGATTTATTTCATTATATGTCGCCTTGGTAAGAACCTAGATGAGGCTTAGAGTTGTTTTGGAGCCGACATGGATGTTATTCCACCATCCATGAAACCTATGTAGAAGCCAGGTGCGAATCCTATATGATGCTTTAGAGAGCAAGCATATTGTGAGTTCGGGTTAGTCGCTTGAGTAGCAACTAGACTAGGACCTGTATGGTGTTGAGTGACGTACACTCCGTGAGGCAGAATCTCCACCATAGCATACATTTCATACTGTATGTGCTAGAGATATGACCAATCAAGTAAGTGAGTGAATGGATCCCTGCTTCATCACTGTGTGAGTACTTGATATCGTATATTGATTATACGAGTATACCCTTATGACTTTGACTATGCTACGAAGCGTAGAGTTGATGTTTGCTACTTTAGTGTGCTTCCTATGGTCACGAGTGATTCGATCTATTGGGGCATGTCTAGGAAAGCAGTCGACTCGAAACTAAGTAGTAGTAGGGCGAAAGGAAGGTAAAGTATTGTCATATCACTCATATGTGTTCACCGGCCGGCCAGTTATAATTTGTTGTGTACTTATCATAACTGGGAATACATATGGAGTAGTGGGAGTTAAGTATCGTCTTTATTTATTTTATTGAGGGGTCAAGGGATACTAGACTCGATGTGACAAAGTGAACCTAGGGTATAGAATACATCGTGTATTTATTTTCTTTTTCTTCTCCGAGGTTGATGTCTCCATTCTGGCCCTGTGTGGGTTTCTAGTTTGGAGCTCCCGCATGCAGGTGTATTCGGTGGTCACACGACCCATTTGCTAGTATGAACTCAGAACTGGTAAAAGTCATTACCTTTCACGGGTGAGTGGGAGATGACGGTTGAAACACCCGGTGAAAGGGTGTATGTGAGAAAAGACATAACCGTAGAATATAACCATTGTACCGATTGTGTCTCTTGCATAAACACCACTTGAATCCTATAAAAGTATAGGTTCTATATGACAAATGGATATACAGAAAACATCAGAAAAGAAAACATGAATTATCAGTTTTGGTGAGTAGCATCTGGGTTGTCAATCTGCGATTCCGACTCTGGTAGCCGGTTTTCGACCATCGTTCAGAGAATCTGAAGACTGTGATTTCAACCAAGGATAAGATCGACAAAATCGGTACGCGATTACACTTCTGTATTCTTACAAGTGGAGATCAACTCCTACACAAGTGGAAGACCGGATCCTTTCGCCAAGAATGATTGGCTCAACTGGTAAGTGGGTATGCGCAAAGAGTGCTCCACCCAGGTTCGAACTCCACCCTTGACAAATCACATATTATCAAAAAAAAAAGACTGGATCATTTCAGTTTTATTGGAGATGATGTTGGTCTGATGGTTTAATCAACATCTACTGGTTTCGATTTCTTGAACCGAACCGATCGAGAGATGCCGATAACCGGATGAGATGCATCATTTGGATATTATAAATTAAATCGAGGTTGAAGGAGAATATATTCCTACAAATGGAACCTACTATGATTGTTATATCAGTTAATAAATATAAATCAAATTGAATAAAATATAGCCGGATGATATATTTTTTATGAATATTTAATTAGAAATGAACAGTCAGAAAAATAAAAATCAATATTTGGAATAAAAGCTGGATTTTAATTAAGTCAAATAGAAATCAAACCTCAACGCAAAGGACAGAAGGTAAAACGTGGAAGCAAGATATAAACTTCAGCTCGATTGAAAAATTAAAATTTATCTAAAAATAAAATAAAATTTATTATTTTGTAATTTTTAGAAGATTTTATGCGCATGCAAGGAAAATGCAAATATATCCATTTATGACTTTCAAAATAATATATTTTAGATAGTACCATTTTTTGTTACTTGCAAATAATTTTTGTTATTTGCAATCTGAAATGCTTACGATTGGCCCATTTTCCACCAAAGCCCATAAAAATCCCATTATCTCTCACTTCTAATAAAATTAGAAAGTAAACTAAAAAAACAATTGATTATGTCATTTACTTTTAAAAAAAAAATCTTATATTTTAAAATAATATGGCGACAAATAAAGGGTTTTATTTAAATAAATTAACAAACAAACACACCTAGATGAATAATTAATTTAGTTTGCACGTTTTCTTTGTTGTTAGTTTGGTGTACTCTCGAAGAGGATATTTTACGTATTTAAAATGAGATTATATACAAACTATATATTTAAAAACAATAAAATAGCTAGACATAATGTTTTTTTTTCTTTCAAATGAATGTTGTAACATAAACTTTTTTTTTTTGATATATTGGGAACCCCGACCTCAGCGTAGTCCTTCGGGCTCGCTAATCCCTGGTCACAGCAGTGGCCTATGACGCAGTCTGTGGCGCAGTCGGTGGCTCGCTAACCAAGGGGTCACAGCGGTGGTCTTTTGGGCCTGCAACGCCGAGTAAACCCAAACCTACACGCACGAGCCTGCGACACACGTGTAGGTGGTAAATCAGCCGTAACTGACAGGCGACAGGTGAGAGTTTAAGAAGGCGGGAAAAGTCGAATCCCTGACCTCATGGTTTCCCGCCATGCTCCTTAACTAACTCACCTCGGGTTTCCCTTATTGTAACATAAACTTAATGTTACACAAAAGACAGCCACATGACGACGACACACGAGAAAAGAATGACATCTTTTCCCTCTTCGATGGGCCCTTATCAAAGACACTGAATCATGTCAAATAAATTCAAATTTCAAAAAGATACATTCATGAGAAAAATATAGTTCCATACGACGTTTCCTTGTTAGAATCTCAATGTTTTCTTGGTTAACTTGCTTATTATGCAATGATATTTGGAGAAATCGCAAAAAAAAAGTTTTATATTTTTTTTTAAGTCAACAAAAAAACTCTATATTTTTTTATTTACTAAATAAATCATGAACTATTTCTATTTACATAATATAAATTACTGTATTTTCAAATTATTAATCAATATATATCGATTTCGTAACAATAATGACTGACGAACTGACATGTCATTAACGGACGTACCAAATCATATTTATATCAGATAAATATATCACGTCATTAAAAATAAAATATTTAAAAATTAGTTAAAATTTTAAAATTTTAAAAATAAAATAAAATATACATACAAATCTTTTTCTATATATATAAAGATTTGTACATATTTTTAAAAGTTTTTAATTATTATTATTTTTCTATCATTTTTATTTTTTATTTTTAATTAATTTTTATATATTTTATTATTAATGACTTGGTATATTAATATAATGTGAATATAGTTTGACAAATTTGTTAATGATTCGTCAACGCATGTTATGAAAAAATGATATATTGATTAATAATATGAAAAAATGATATATTGATTAATAATATGAAAATAAGATAATTTATAAATCAAATAGAAATAATCCAGGATTTATTTAATAAGTAAAAAAGTATAAAAATTTTTATCTGAAAAAAATATAGAGTTTTTTTGACGATAATCCATAAATATTTTTATAAAGTTTAGGGTTTAATTTATAAGTTATACAAAAATTTATTTATTTATTTGATAATTTTAATATTGATGTATTTATTTTGATTTTTTATAAATCCGTATATTAATATATGATTTTCCAAAAAAAATAATATAAGATATAAAGAAAGATATGGGTTTATAATATATATATATATATATATGTATATATCATCCTTAAATTTTAAAAAATTCAAACACTTAAATATATTAGTCCTAAAAACTTAATTTCTTCTCCCATATTATATACTACACAAAAAATTTCTCGACCAAATCAAATAAAATTTTGATAGGCTTAACTATTTTAAAATTTTAACATTTTTGTTAAATAAGAAATAAAGACATCATGGAAATGTGTCGGCATAGTCCCTTGGACCACCCTTAGAGACATACCGTCCCAAAAGCACCCCATTTTGCAAACCATCTATTCGTTACATAACCGTGTGTATATATAATTACGAAAGGAATCTAATTTTATTTTATATTTAAATTCAAAGACCAATTATCCTTTTTTTTAAAAAAAAATATGCGAAAGTTTAATTAATCCTCCACCAGAACAAAAGCGTTAGCATTTCGCTCTAAGCCGCCAACATAAAATTATTTTATTGAAAAGAATCATATATATTCCCATGGACCGGCGACGCGGTTCTTTTCTTTCCCCACGGAGAAAATTTGTAATGGAAAATCTCTTTATTGATATTGTAATTATACCATGATGAGGCTTCGCTAATTCTCTCGCATGCATAGCTTGGTAGGGCCTCTTTCTTTAATGTCTTTATTTAAAAAAAATATATATCGATAAAGCTTACTCAATTGGAACATTATCAAAAATACCCTTATTTTGTTATTTTAACTTCCACATACATTTTTTCCGTTGTAACCATGTGATCTATATGACCCGAAATATAGTGTGGCCACATGTTGATCTCATTGCTTATAATGTTAAATTTATGATGTTTTAATCAAATGATTTAGTAAGATATATACGGTATAAACATAATGAATTAATGTGATCACCATAAAATGAAAATGTGATCACACGATATTTTAGATCACATGAGTCACATGATCATAGATGGAGAATGATATGTGTTAAAGTCAAAATAACACGATAAGGGTATTTTTGATATAATGCCTACTCAATTTCTCCATTTGTTTGTTATTTTCGTCTTAAGTTGAATAACCCAAAATATGATGGCTCAACTTGGAGATTTGCTCCTTTTCTTTGATAGTCCGAACTAGTATACGGGTAAAAAGGGATCGTCGGTGCAAATAAAATTAACAAAGATTGATTTTTTTAGTACCATTAGACCCTAGAGATAGAGAAATCAATGAATCGAATGCACCGTAACGAGAGAGATTCGAGGATTGTGTAGATATAAGACTGCACAATTAGAGATGGTTTAAAATAATTGATTGAACTAATCATACCAACGAAATACACATATCTTTTCGGCTATATGTTGCGAGATAACTCCAAAAATTAATCATGTCCGCTGTACAGTAATGTAATAATGAGTGATATATTGAAAAGTGTATATCGGTATGCATGATGATAAAATATATTGAAAAGTGTCGTCTTGGTGTGTTAATGTAGTTTCAATATTCGCTAATGATCTCCGGATGTTATATTTTCAATATAAATTCAAATTTTTATTTAAGAAAAGATATTTGTATGGATTTTATTTTTATTTTTTTATGAGATGTAGTTGAATCAAATTACAATGAAATTTCGGATTATAAACAAAGTTGAATAAAATAAAATAAAAATAGAAAAACCATATAAAAGCTTAGACAATTACGGGATTGTAATTCACGAAAAATAAGAATGCATGAAAGATCACTAAATGTTGTGTCCAGGCATATATAACACTAAATTAAGATTAATACTTCCGTGTGTATTAGTCATATTCATTTTTGAATTTCTATATTTGTTCTTATCAACAAGACAACATATATATATATTTATTTAGTCGAAATTGTATAATATACGATGAAACCTATAGATTCATTTTTTTTTAAAAAAATCTTTCGTTCGTGTTAAATTTGTTCATCAAATTTTTAAAATGCGATGTAATTATTAGTCAGCTCGGGTTGAATATTCCAATTCCGGTTTTGTTCCTTTCGGATTTTCGGTTAGATTATTAAATATTTAATTTCGGTTTTAGTTACCAAATATTCACTCGCCTTGGTAGTCTCGCTCATTCCCAACTTGTATTAATCAATATATATATATATATATATATATAATGTGTGATTTTAACTTAAGCGTTAGTTTCAACCGCTTTATTTTAGTTAGATTTACATATGTTTCTAATCTTTTATTAATTTGCTTATTATGATGTTGAATATTTTTTAGTTTTTGTAAGGAAATATCATAATTTTCTAAGTTATTCAATTTTTTTCTCTAATTTTAATATTTTTAGTCAAATTGTTTATATAAAAAGTTATCTTCTTTGTTTTTATTAAACACAATCATAATTTCATTTGAATGACGTTTATTTTAAAAATGCTTATTTAAATTAATTTTTTATATTATATTTAATAAAATTTAATTAAAAATTATAAATTTTGAAATTTAATTTTATATAAAAATAATATACAATATAAAACCTCTAAATAATTGAGGCGACCGTTTATGTTGTTTGATTTTTATTACCTTAATTATAATGTGGAATAATACCATTCTATATTAGCAAATTCAAACTAAATTTAGAATACAATAATATTATTGGTTCAAATATAATATTAATATCAATATTATTCGTACAAAAACTAGGGGTGAACATGAATCGGATATTCGGAGATTTTTGAGATATCCATATTTGTATCCGATCTACACAAATATTCGATTTAATATCTGTATCCGATTCGTAATTTTCAAATATCCGTAATTTCAGATATTCATAAAAATCACGGATATTTTCAGATATCTATATCCGATCTAAAATGTTATTAAAAAATTTAAATTTAAATTAAATAACAAATTCAAACGTAAATAAAATATATAATTTATTTAAGATAAATGATATTCACAAATTTAAAATTCATATTTAAACATTCCAAATCAACTAAAATACAAATACAATCATAATCTATCACATACATATATATTCAAAATTCTAAACATTAAAATAGTAAATCTTAATATCCAAAAGATTAAACATTATAAATCTAAATGCATATAAAATTTTTATTGAATCATAAAAAGTGTAAATATTAAGCATTTTAAATTTTCATACCAAATTATTTTTATATTTAATAATATTATTACAAAATATAGATCAGATCGAATATATCAGATAATTTAATTTTAATATCTGTATCTGACAAATATCTCCAAATAAATATCCGTATCCGATCTATAAACTCCAGATATCCGAATTTTCGGTTCGGATACGAATCAAATAACTGATCAATTCGGATTTTTTTGGATATTTTGACCACCCTATATAAACCGAAACAAAACAGTATATTCTAAACCCACTAATCCTATTCTGTTAACTGAAAACGATGACGTTTCATCTTCAGGGGACTCATTGTCCCCGGAGCACGACAACTGTCGCCGGGATAGACATGAGTCGTGACACGTGTCGCCTCTTCAGAGACTCATCCCTACATTGGTCACGTGTTCTCCAACTATCCCACACGTGTCCGATTTTCTCATGCCCCATTTGGAATTTTATCTCCCTCCCTCCGTGTAATTATAGCATATTTATCGCCTAGAAATCATTATTATCTTCTTAATAATTCGTTTTTTAAGAAACGTCTCGATTCGTTACCCCTAGAAAAATATAATAAGATTATCACAAATTAATATTACCCAAAAAATATTAAATGCAGAATTTTTTTTAATAGATACAACATCCAGAAAATTTATCAAAATATCAAATAATCTAAATATATATCTAACTTTTTAAAAATATAAAAATGTGACTTGAAAATATAATAAACTAAAATATAGAAATTCAGTCAGCTGTATGATATTATATTGTATTTGATAATTTTATTTTTTAAAGATTTGGTTTTTAGTTTTTCATTACATATTTTTGAAGGATTTAAATTTTATTTTCATCGAAACAGACAATATTTTAAACTTAAGTTTATAAAACAAATATTACAGCCAACAAAATTTAAAAAAAAAAACATTAAAAAATTATGGTCCAAAACCCTAGTATGCATAGCATACGAAGTACCATGACAGAACGTTCTATTACAGTGCAACTAATACACGTTTTCACAGCCGTAGATCTATCAGATTTACCACCGGTAATAATATCGTACGGTTAGAATTTGACGCATAAGCCGGTGAACGCAACAGTGGTTAGGATAAGGATCACAGTAAAAACCGTACTAACACCACAGAAAATATTTGTCCGTTACGAACGGGGATTTATCTTAAGTGATTTTCCCAAATTAGCCCTCGATGTGTGGTCTCATCAATGGACTGAACATTGTCGGTGCTCACCTGTAATTAAGGTTAATTTAGTAATTGAATAACTTATCTCCTCACTGGTTTTTCGCCAGTTGATATTGGGTATGGAGCGCGTGACATACACGCAGAAATTAAACCGGAGTAAATCGAAAATGAAATCGCATAAATTGAATCCAAATAAAATATTTTATAGAGCTATTTTTTTTTCCAAAATTCTAATCAAATGGAGACATTTCGAACCAAAAATAAAATTTAACGTAACTATTGGTATTGTAGAGAATTATATTTTGCATTATTACTTTACGAATATACAAATTCACCGCGTGGTTCAGTACAAACCGGAGTAAATGCAAACACAGCGACAATAACAAAAATAAATAATAATAATAATAATAATAATGTTTTAAACTTATTTAATGATGAGGGCGCGTGAAGGGTACGTAGATTTAAATTTAATTAACAAAAAATGAACAAAAAGATGAAAAAAAATGCCCGTATTAACTAAAAACGGGATTATAAAAAGGCAAATACATAAAATGAACGGTGCTGAAAAAGTTTCGATTTCATCCACTCGTTCGTTACGATTTCATCACAGTAAAATCGTAATCCCTTTAGCTAAAAAAAAACTATGAAAAAAAAATCCCAAAACCCAATTTTATTTCTTGTTTGGGTGTTGCACAAAAATTTCCAGATCCTCTTTGATTATTCTTTTATTGCTTTACAAATGCTTTGCCTTTGGGTTTTATTTGATTAGCGGAGTTGTTATTTCAAAAATGGTAATAAATTCTTTGCTATTACTCAAAATCATAATAACCCTTTTTCTTTAGGAGATTAGGGTTCTTAATTCTCGCGGTGAAATCCATAAATTCCTTTAAAGTCTCAAACTTTTTGCCCATAAAAAAAAAAGAGATTTTTTTTTTAAATGTTGGGGAAAAAAGGGAATACTAAAGGAAGAGACCGTCATCTCTCTCTCTCCCCTTCGTCTTGTTCCTCGATTTATTCTTGTGGATTTTTGTATATTCTTCGACACAAATTGGCTTAAATAAAAAAGGACGTGTTGAGCTGTTACCACTTTCTCTCTCTCATTTCATATTTTTCTGCTAATTACATCTTTTTAAAGTTTATTCTATCTATGTTTTCTCTGGTTTTCGGTTGCAAGCTTGTGATTCGACTGTAACCTAATCTGCGGCATTGTGCGTTTTCTTCAAATTCAAATGCGCACTCTACTCTCATTCATCTCCTCTTCTCGGGAACAGTTCTTCTTCCATCATTCTTCTCCCACTCCATTAACACGCGTCTGCTTCGTCTTCCTCCCCTCGGTGTTCTCGGTGGCAACGGGATTAGATTTGTAGCCATTTTTTTTTTCCTAATTTCCCTTCTGGGTTTTCTTGTCCGGCTCCTGATTCCATCTGGGTTCTCGTCCTTTTCCTCTCTTCATCTACATTTTCTCCGTGATTTCTCAGTTTTGATCTGGTGAAGCGAAGAAAAAAAATGGCACCTTCGTTTCAGTGGTGGGCTGAAGAGAATCGGAAGGGTATTCCAGTGGTGGTGAAGATGGAGAATCCGAACAACTGGTCAATGGTGGAGCTTGAGTCTCCCTCGGAGGAAGATTTCCTCGTCGGCGGTCACACTTCGCCGGTCGGAATCCGGGACAAAGCTCGGAACAAGAACGCTCGACAGCTTACGTGGGTCCTCCTCCTCAAAGCCCACCGAGCCGCAGGTTGTCTCACCTCTCTCGGCTCCGCATTGATCGCCCTCGGCGCTGCCGTCCGCCGCCGCGTCGCCGCCGGTCGCACCGACACCGAAGACACAGACCAGGATGTCTCCTCCTCCTCCTCCTCGCCGGATGCCGAAAACCCGACAGGGAAATCGAGGTTCTACTCTTGCATTAAGGTGTTCTTGTGGGTGTCTGTTCTTCTCCTCGCCTTCGAAGTCGCTGCTTACTTCAAGGGATGGCATTTCGGTGCTCCGAATCTGCAGCTTCAGTACATCTTCACGGTTTCGCCATTTGAATTCAAAGGATTCTTCGATTGGGTCTACACGAGATGGGTCCTGCTTCGAGTGGAGTATATCGCTCCTCCGCTTCAGTTCCTGGCCAATGTCTGCATCGTTCTGTTCCTCATCCAGAGCTTGGACAGGCTCATCCTCTGTCTCGGCTGTTTCTGGATCCGCTTCAAGAAGATCAAACCTGTCCCCAAATCAGACGCCGTCTCCGATCTCGAATCCGGCGAGAATGGGTTCTTCCCCATGGTCCTTGTCCAGATCCCCATGTGCAACGAGAAAGAGGTAAACTTTCCTCGATCCCACTACCTGAATCTTCCGAAAGCATCGAAATTTACAGTCTCTGGTTTCTCTCGTCGATTCCACGGCCCGAATCTGCCAAAATAATCGAAATTTACAGTCCCTGCTTTCTGGTTTTTCATTGTTCTCTTTTTGTGTAGGTTTATCAGCAATCCATTGCGGCTGTGTGTAGCTTAGACTGGCCAAAATCGAAACTTTTGATTCAGATTCTGGATGATTCCGACGATCCAGTGGCGCAGAGCTTGATCAAAGAGGAGGTCCAAAAATGGCAGGACGAAGGAGCTCGAATCGTGTATAGGCACCGTGAGATCAGAGAAGGCTACAAAGCTGGCAATCTCAAGTCTGCTATGAACTGCAGTTACGTCAAAGACTACGAATTCGTCGCCATCTTCGACGCCGATTTCCAGCCAACCCCTGATTTTCTCATCCGCACCATCCCTCATTTTAAGGTCAATTTCCGAAGTTGGATCCTAAATGATTAGAAATTTAGAAATCCGTTGCATTTATATGGAAATGAGCAGTGTTTAGGTAGTGGTTTTTGAAAGTTAGTCAAGTTACTGATAATGGAAAGCTGTCTTGGCTTAGTTACCATATTTGGATCTCTGTGGAAAGTCTCTGCCTTTCTTTACAATCTTAATTCATTCATCCATTTGAAGATACTTTATCCAATGCATAAGCTTATATTCTAATCCGGGTTTTCGTTTAATTCTCAGGATAATGAGGAGCTCGGGCTGGTTCAGGCGAGATGGTCCTTTGTGAACAAGGACGAGAACTTGTTGACGAGACTACAGCTCATAAACTTGGCATTTCACTTCGAGGTTGAACAGCAAGTGAACGGGGTGTTCTTGAATTTCTTCGGCTTCAATGGAACAGCCGGTGTCTGGAGGATTAAAGCGTTGGAAGAATCCGGCGGTTGGTTGGAGAGAACGACTGTCGAGGACATGGACATTGCTGTCCGAGCTCATCTTCACGGCTGGAAATTCATCTTTCTAAACGATGTTGAGGTATAACAATGCAAAATCCAAATGCTTTCTATGACGGGTATGATTCTCTGCTAATCCGATTCCGTGTTTTTCAGTGCCAATGTGAATTACCGGAATCGTATGAAGCTTACAGAAAACAGCAGCACAGATGGCACTCCGGACCAATGCAATTGTTTCGCCTTTGTTTGCCCGCTGTAATCAAATCCAAGGCAAGGCAAATATATTCGCTCGTTCTATGTAATAATATCCGATGAATCATTTGTTTTTTTGTCTATGGCCCTTTTGCAGATAAGCATATGGAAGAAATTCAATATGATCTTCCTCTTCTTCCTCCTCAGGAAACTGATCTTACCCTTCTACTCATTCACGCTCTTCTGCATAATCCTGCCGATGACGATGTTTGTCCCCGAGGCCGAGCTCCCTGCTTGGGTTGTGTGTTACATTCCGGCTACTATGTCGTTCCTCAACATCCTCCCTGCCCCGAAATCATTTCCCTTTATCGTCCCGTACCTTCTCTTTGAGAACACAATGTCAGTGACCAAGTTCAACGCCATGATCTCGGGTCTGTTTCAACTGGGAAGTGCTTACGAATGGGTAGTCACGAAGAAATCGGGACGTTCATCCGAGGGCGATCTCATGGCCTTAGTTGAGAAAGACCTGAAGGAACCGAGGCATCAAAGGGTTGCTTCGGTACCTGAGACGAGGGACGAAATCGAGAAGCAAGAGCTGAAAGCCGCCATGAACAAGAAGAAGAAGAAGAAGCACAATAGGATATACATGAAGGAGCTATCATTGGCATTCCTTCTCTTGACGGCTTCGGCTCGAAGTCTCTTATCTGCGCAAGGCGTCCATTTCTACTTCTTGTTGTTTCAGGGCATCTCCTTCTTGCTCGTGGGTCTTGATCTGATCGGAGAGCAAGTGGAGTGACATCATCATCATCATCACCGGAAGGTTTAATGGTTATAGGGTTTCTTAGGAGCGTGTAAAGTTCAAGACTTTGAATTATCTGCAAGAAATCTCAGAGAGATGGCATAGATTCGCTCTTTCACTGACCAAACAGCTCAGGAAAAGAAGAAATCTGTATGGAATCAAAGGACACACAATCACACATACACGTCCGTGGACCATCCTTGGATTCGCCTGAGGAGACAAATGGCGGATGGTTGTTTGTAAGGTAAAAACATCCTGATTCTTCTGTAAGAAAGATTCTTTTGTAAGAAAAGATCTGTTCAGATTCGACAGCGGCTCTTTAGTTAAAAAAACACACACTTTGCTCTGTTTCTTCATGAAGAACATGGAATTTGATGACACTGCTGTTCCAGGTTCTTCGTTGGAGTGATTCATATTAAGGGTATTTATGTAATAATAATACCAGGTTAATGATATGTTCGTATTGTAAACATTTTTACGGAATCAATATACAAAACTATTATATGGTCAGGAGGAAAACCCTAGCCGTCAACCCTCGTCACACATCTTCGACAAAAGCACCTTCTAGGCCCTTTGTCTGTCACTCGCACAAGTCAGACACCGCACACTCGCGAGCGAGCGTCCGCCGTTCTCTGTCCGTGGCTTCGGCCTCTTCACGGTCTCAGCCAATTTGTCAACCATTCATGCTGATGACATTCTGCGTGTGGATGTCGTTCCCCACGCAAATATGTTAGTATATAGACATTCTGCAGCCAATTTGTCAATCCTCATCCGCTGCAGATATGTTAGTATATAGATAGAGTGTAGATATATAATATCAATTGTATTCCTCGAGAACAACAGAGAATTACAATTGTTTAGTAAGAGGCATATTTCTCTTCAATACACAAGATTTCAGATCTCAGATAATCCTCTATCCAAAATAAAAGCCAGCTCTTGGTTGCTCCCTTCTCCTTCTATGATAACAGATCTGGCCCCACCATGTCTTTTGCTCCTCTCTCTTCTCGCTTCTTCTTCTTCTTCCGGATATAAACCCGAAAGAGCTTAATAATACTCCCGTCCTAAGCCTCAGCTTGTTTTCAAATTGAATTTGAAGAAATTGCTCAGCAATCTAACCCGTCTGTTTCCTCGAAACCTCATGGCGAGGTATAATGGCGGATCCAGAAAAATTTATGAGTGGAGTCATAATTATTATATATAAAAGATCTATAAAAAAGTTAATAAAATATGTCAAAACAATGTTTATATTCTATTATTAAATTTTACTATTCTTCATTTTTTAAAATCTATATATAACAATTTAATTTATAATTATCTGAAATATACCTTTTTCGATAAAAACAAATTATATAATTATTCAAAAATTGATTATCAAAATGATTACGCAAAATTATTTTCACAAATTTATCATTAAAAATTTGTCTTTAATATATTTTTTAACATCAAGATGCTAAAATAAATCATGTAAATTAATTTGTTGAGAGAGAGATCTAACCTAATAATGTGATATATTATTGATTGAAATTTTACTATATTGATGCAAAGTTTTTTTTGTCTTAGAAAAAAAGTTTCTTTTTGAAATATTTATCAATTGGTTTTTCTATAAATCAAATATATGAATATATATATATATAAACAAATTTATAAATATGATCAAAATATAGAAATTGATGAATAAACAAAAAATATTATATTTGTGTTTTTTTAGAGAAGTGAAAGAGAAAATAAAAAATAGATAGAAAATAAGACTAAAAAATGATATTTTAAAACCTAATATTTAGATAAGCAAGAAATTAGAAAAAGAAAAAAAGAATGGGAGGGGGCCTAAGAAAAAATTTAACGGGGGCCTTCAACCTTTTTTATCAAAATTTTATAACAATTATAAGTAAATTAATTTTTTTCTCTAAATATATGGGGGCATGGGGCCCCACTCCCATACATGTGGGTCCGTCCATGGCGAGGTAGATCCAACCACAAAATTAGAACCTTGAGAGACCGGGTGGAACTAAGTGAAAATCCAATCATTCTCAAGCCCACTTGAGCTTGTAAAGGCAAAAAAACTGGCAATAAATTTCTGATATGCGTCGCGGACTACAGATTGTTGGCTAAATGGCTGCAGTTGAAGAAAACCCCCATCTCCGGGATTGTACTCTTGATCTCAGTGCGAAGCATCAGTGTCTTGCTTTATCCGATTCGGAGCTCGAGCAAAATTGGCGCGTAACTTCACCAGCATGGCATCATGATCTGTAAGCTCCCTCTCATGCTTGAAACTATCAGTGGCTCCTTGTTCAAAACGCAGTGGTATTGGTAGGTCTTTCTCATATACAATTGTGGAATCAGATTCCACTTCTTTCTACAATTGTTCAATCTGAGCATACCCGACCAGAAAGGCAGAAACTGCTCTACCCGCATCGATGAATGGAATTTTTTCTAAGACTCAGAGTGTAGAGAATTGAATTCCACAATATAACCTTCTTCATAATCCCACATATTTTTTCAGAAAAGAATTGAATGAAACCATGGATGAGTGTAGGAATGGATCCCTTTTAAGAGTCACTATCGTTTGATTGTAGGAATGGATCCCCTTTAATAGTCACTATCGTTTGATCGAAGTTGAAATGCATCTCCAATCGCTAAAAACCCATTTGAAATTGGCCCAATGTTCGCAGCCACTGGACGCCAAGAATAACATATGTGTTGCCTAATTCCAAGGACAGAAAGTCGACAAGCATTTCAAGATGATGCATACGCATTCGAACCCTGTGGCAAATCTCCCGTGTCTGAGCGGTGGAACATGTTCTCAATGACACCCTGTAGATCGCCATTGACGAAAGGTAAAGACCAATCGTATCCAAATCCACCATTGAGATGAAAGTATGAGTCAATCATGGGTCGATGAGAACAACCACTGACTTACCTTTGATAAACCCTTGAAGCTTCAATGTGGAAGGAGAATTGAGGCCACCCACAGAGTTTACGGAAAACATCGCGAGCTCCGATTGTTCTGCCACAGGTTCCTGTTCTGGTTATGGCTCCTCCTCAATCGGCAACATAATTCACCTTCATCCTTGACCAAAAATACCTATAGCTCTCGATTCTTGTAACGGTGGCCAAAGAAATACATTTCATCGCATCTGAAACACACTGTAACAACCCAGATTTAAAAAAAAAAAAAAAAAAAAAAACAATGAAAATGACCCCCGCGCACAAATCCGACCAGAAAACTCGACTTTTTGACCCTAACGCGTGATTAGGTCCCTCCTGGGTCCGGATTGCTGCTGAAAACTCGTCTAATCTCGACCATAAATCAACCCTTCTGCCCTCACTTGTTCTTCAACTTCGACCCAGAAATTCTCTCTAAAAATCTGAAGATTTACTCTCGATCCGGTCTCTACAGAACAAGGAGAGCATCACCAAGCTTCCCATCCGTCACCCATAGCACGGGCTTAACCCAAGGTGAGTGAATTCGAGTTTAATTCGGAAGTCTGTTAGACATGGGGTTTTGGGTTTTGAGTGATTTCGTGTGAAATTGATGCTTGATTCGTGTTCTGCATGTAATTTTATGAGTTTTAGTGTTATACCCATAGTGAACCATGCATGTTTATGTATTTTGGTGAAAATCCGAGGACCAGAACGTCCGGTCTGAGGTCAGACCGTCCGTTCTAGGTCTGTTGGAGAAATACAGAAGTCCAGAGGTTGAAGACGAAGTCCAGAACGTCCGTTCTAACACAGACCGTCCGTTCTGGACGACAGAACGTCCGTTCTGGTAAAACAGAACGTCCGTTCTGGATAAAATAGAACCAAACAGAACGTCCGTTCCAACCGACTGGACGGAACTGAAAAATTAACGGAACTGAAAAATTTCACCACGAGGAAAATTGAAAAATATGATAAGACGGGTCTAATATGACCCTGGTTAAAATTATGAAAAAGTGAAAAATATAAATTATACCGGAATTACGGGCCAGACCGGACCCCACGTAGTCTGGACCCAAAATGAAAACAGGTAAGGTTAGAAACCACGGAATGAACCGAACTGGTTATCCGGGCGGACCGGGACCAGCTAAGTCATACCGGAGGTACAATTCGGTAAACTCGATGAAGAGAATGAAAGAAAATATATAAAGAAATATAAAAGACTACACAAGCGGAATGCATGTATAGTAAATAAACTATATAAACGCATGTGATTGGGGTAGCTGGCATGGCACTAGCGTTAATTCGGAGGGGTTCGGATTAACGTTTAGCGCGTGATTGTAGAAACGGACGCTTGTGAATGATTATACGATGGTTGCGAGATTGCGTCCCATCTACGGGCCATCCGATCCGGGTCGGATGCCACCCGTATGGGATATGATTGTGAATGTGGCGATGATATAATCGCGCCAACGTCCGAATGACAGGTAGCGACGGAGCGGATTCCGGGAGATGAGTCTCCCGAGGATGAGGCAATACATATACCTGAGATTCGGGTGGATTGTGGTCCCCCGAGGAGGTGGTACGGACTTACTCTGCCAGGTTCGGGCCCGAACCTGACAAGTATTTCCGCGGCGGATGGTCGGCAAGGGAGAGTTGCAGCGATTGGCTCTCTCGTTATAGTCGACGGCGTCGGTTGTAGACGACGTCAGGTGAACTCCGGCATTGAGAGGTGACATCAATGCCGGAGCGGGGACACGCCTAGCATCGAGAGGTGACATCGTTGCTAGGGTGGGGTGACGTGTTCGGGCGGAGAAAATAAAAAGATACTTATGCCGGATTCCGAGTGGTTGAGGAGTAGATGGATTCCGAGGAGAGAGGTGGTTGTGCTATGCACATGGGGAGTACCTACCTACGCATGGTGCGCGTAGAGACGATTTGACGGACTCTGTCCTGCGACTTGTCGTACGGCCGACTTGTCGTGTGGACTTGATTGTGTTTGCTGCGTGCTTACTGTGATTTATGTGTTCAATTCCCGTTTATTAGAATATTAGTACATACACACATATATCTATATGTTTGTGCTTTCCCTGGCACCATGAGAATAGAACTCCGGGTTACGCCCGAGTTCACTCTCTAAGCAATTAGCTTAGGACGTTGTTACGCAACGTTTCAGGTCGTGAGCAGCAGTAGCCGAGGGGCGGACATCGAAGACTGTTGTGACCTACCGAGTGATCATGTATAATTATTCTCTACGGTACATTTACGTTTTCGGGGAACGGTTTGTGTTATATCGGTGGTAGACTTTTATGGTTTGTAATAATGTGATACTACCACTGTGTATGTATAATTATAACTGGAATAATGTACCGTATATGTATGTAAGAAAGTTTCTTCCGCTGAACTCTAAAAATAAAAGTTTTAAATTCCCGCGGATTTTTGGAAATGCGATTTTTTTTATTATTATTTTACTTGTCCATGTGGCGCAACTCGTATTGCGGGATACGGGTTTCGGATGTCACACACACTCCCTTGCGACGGCTTTCATCAAGCTCCGCATCAGAATACTTGCGAAAAGGAGCATGTGTATTCCTCTGCATCGCGATAGCTGCAGAAGATAAGGGCCCTAAAGATTGAGGCCCAGTGACCGGAAGTGCGACATGTTCTTTCAAACAAGATGGGCAAAAACTCTGAAGCCCAATAGGTCCCGACGTAGGCAAAGAAATGGTGTGAAAAGGGTTTGCTGCCTGAGTCATTGCCGATCACCATGCTTGTTGATCTCCAGTTGTGATAGTCATTGCACAGATGAGACTTGCATCCAAATGCCGTATCGTTTTGATCGTTTGTTTTAATCCTAACGGTTCCAACACTTCGAGCATATGTCAAATTTCGGTACGTAAGCTATTGATAAAAGCACTCTCGAGCATCGACTCCGGAGTTTTCGGTAACTAAGGCAACAACTCCTCGAATTCACACATATACTCAACCACCAAACCCGATTGTTTCAAAGAAAATAAGCGAACACAAACGTTGCCGGAAAACTGCTCTGCAAATCGCTCCATCAAACGTGATTTAAAATCCTTCCAGTCCACGAAGGGTTCCTCTTTGTTTTGCAAGTCGTACCAGTTTAGGGCTTCACCATCGATGCTCAACATCCTCAATGGAAGCTTGTCTTTATTCGCAAATGGCTCTGAACTTGAAGTAGAGTTGAGCTTGAACCATTTATTCTGCAATGTTTAACCTTTCGAATACATGAATTTCTAGTTTCTTTAGGGTTAGATTTTTACGACGATGATCAGAACATACTAAGAATCCTCGACGACATTCTCCATCATGTGGCTCATTGCTTGCATCTTGCTCACATCTTTTTGGATCTGTGAACCGTTTCCACGAAGCTCACCCATGTTTCCTCTAAGTTCACCCATGGATGCAAAATCTGCCATGTTTCGAGGCTACCAGATCTTCTAGCTGTTCCAAACAGTGTTGGTCTTTAGGAGACATGGTGGATCGGTGCTCTGATATCAGGTTTGTTACGATATAGATAGAGTATAGATATATAATACCAATTGCATTCCTCAAGAATAAAAGAGAATTACAATTGTTTATCAAGAAGCATACCTCTCTCCCATACACAAGATTTCATATCTCAGATAATCTTCTACCCAAAATAAAAACGTAGCTATATAGAATGCTCACTGAGTATTAGGAAGCTGAGGTGGCACCTGCAACAACTTATTTGCATAGCAGAATATCCCAAACAATTATTCCTTGCCATAAATATTCTTCTGTTTTTGCTCCTTGGTTCCTCCCTCGTGCTTTTCTAGTAATAGATTCAGCCCCACCTTGTCTCATGCTCCTTCTCTCTCTTCTCACTTCTTCTTCTTCCTCGTATAAACCCTAAAGAGCTTATCAAAATCATGCCTCGGTATTCAATCCACAAGAGCCTCAATATATTCTTCTCTTAGAGAATATGTATAATATCACCAAGTTCACTTCATCCAATTATCTTACTTGGAGTGTTTAGGTGATTGTCTTACTTGAGAGTTATCGTCTTGATTACTTCATTCAAGGCGATTCACCAGTTCCTACAACCACTATTATCACCGATGGAATCTGTCGCACAAATCCGGTTTTCGTGCCCTACAAGTAATTCAGACTTTTATTTTCTTATCTCCTTGGTGATGTCTATAGCCCTCTCCAACTGAGGATCAGTGCATGAGGTCAATCCAGTTAAAGGCTGATGAATTGCTCTCTTGGGTAAATTTCTTGATTTTGATGATCTCATCTTTCCGAGTATGAGTGCATGAGATCAATCCAGTCAAAATCCGATGAACTAGCCTCATATTTATCACATTACGTTATCCTCTTAGAATGTTAAGTCGTATCTTATGAATAGTGGAGTTTCACATCAATTATATCGGATCTCGAGAACCTTACACTTCACAACCCATATGGTGGTAGAGAGAGTGTCATGATTGGTGATGACAACATTCTTCCTATCACTCACATTGATTCCTTTACTATTCACTCTTCATTTTGATTATGTGTTTTGCATACCTTCCATATGGAAGAATCTTTATTTCAATACACAAACTATGTGATACTAATGATGTCATTGTTGAATTTTCGTCTTGTGGTTTCTAGGTGAAAGATCAAAGCACTTGGTGTTTCGTCCTCTGACTTCCAGGTGATGGACACTCCATCTACTCAACGAATTTGGTATTTCTCCCACACACTCTTTGGTTATTTATTACGATAACATTAGTATCATCTATCTTTGTGTCAACCCAATTTTTCACTCACAAATGAAACATTTGGCTATTGATTATCACTTTGTCTAAAATCGGATTAAGAATGGTGAATTCTTTATCTCCCAAATTTCGTCTACCAATCTCTTCACGAAATATATAGTTCACTCGATAACTCAGGATCTGTGTCATTGGACTCATTGCTGATAGTTCATCTTAAGGAGTGCAAATTAAAAATAGTTTAGTAATAATAATATCAAGGTTAATATATTTTTGTATATATCATATTTTAAACATTTTTATAGAATGAACATACAAAACTTTTATAACTCAAGAAACAATATATATTCTAAAAATACGTGAAATCAATTTTTGGGTTCACCGGAGATTTTAAAGAATTTGTGAAGAACATGTGACACTTATTTATAAATTTTTCAAAAAAAAAATGAAAGTCTCTCACATATAACTTTGTTCTTGAACAAAAATAGAAAACAAAACACACACAATCTCTGTTTCTGAATTGAACAAAGTTTCAAATGATATAATGAATGCTTAAAAAATAAAAATTAATTTATTCATACTATCCAAACGTATATAAGTCTTACATATATAGTAACATAATAACTCTTACTACCACTTCTCTATCATAACTATCCTATGGTTATAGATCTAAAACTACCCATAACTAGTATTAAAAAACTACTATAAACTGCGACATAAAATTCATAATACAACCATTTAATATATATAAAATATACATAACATATGATGGACACAACCATAATCTTATGTTAAACCATTTAATCTTGATATTGAACCAAAATAAACCAACAAACTCCTCCTTGGCTAAAGCTTTTTTTACATGTCAATTCACGCCTCTTGAAAAAAAAAATGAAGCCACAAAGAGTTGTTCCACTTCATTTTCTTCAGCCTTATTTGCTTCGACTTTGATATTGTCAATGTTCTTTTCTTTGCAAATCTTCTCCACATGTCCTATTTTATCGCACTTCCTACATTTAACATTGGGTCTTTTCCAACATTTCCAATGTGGATGACACTTCTTACCACAATGCTTGCGCGGTTCAATGGATTACTCACCAATTTCTGTAGAATTTATTTTTGCTTTTGCTATTAGAGCACTCCATCGAGTACTTCTTTCTCATAAGCCTCATTTGTTCTTGCGCTTGAAGGGCACTAAAGACCTCTGATAGCTTGATTTTTGACATATTTTTAGTGTTTTCCAAAGACATCACCGTTGCTTCAAACTTTTCTGGTATATAAATCAAATTTTCTACACAATCTTAACATCTTCAACTTTAGTGCCAAGAATTCTTATCTTGTTGATTACATCGACAAGACGATCGACATAAACTTTCACAAACTCGTTTTCCTTCATTTGATGTCGTTCGAACTCTCGCAACAAATTCATGACTTTCATTTCGTTAATTTTTTCGTCCCCTTCGTACTCATTCTTCAAGAGATCACACATCCCTTTGGCAGACTCCAACCCCATGATTTTCATGAAGATCAACGATGGCATTGTCGAGAAAATGCAAGACATGGCATTTTCTTTACTCGCCACTCTCTACTTGTACAGCTTTATTTGAGTTGATGTAGGATTAGCACCCAACGGAGTAACTTCAGAATTCTCTTCTACGGCTTTCCATAGATCTAAACCCTTAAAAAACAGTATCATCTTCATAACCTAGACTTAGAAATTCTCAACATCAAACATCAGAACGGAGAGACTCGCACTAGCATCAACATTTTTAACCATTTCGTACTCACTTTTTCTAAAAGAAAAAACAATCACAGATCCCAAAAGATCAACACTGCTCAGATACCACTGTAAAATTTTCAAAAAAGAAAACTTTCATATATAACTTCGTTCTTGAACCAAAATAGAAAACAAAACATATACAACATATGTTTCTGAATTGAACAGAGTTTCAAATGATGTAATAAATGCTTAAACAAGAAAAATTATTTTCCAACACAATATTCATTCATATTATCCAAACGTACACAAGTCTTACACGAATAGCAACATAATAATTATTACTAGCACTCCTCTGTAACTATCCTACGGTTACAATCTAAAACTACCCATAGCTAATATTAAAAAGCTACTACAAACTACAATATAAAATTCATAATACAACCATTTAATATATATAAAATACACATAACATATGATGAACATAACCTTAATCTTACGTTAAACTATTTCATCTTCACATTGAGCCAAAATCACAAACATTATTGCAACGACCCGCGACAGCTACGAAATATCGAAACTGCCATCACACAGTAATACGAGATCTTTCAGCGTGTTTTGTCCTCACTCGCACGCATACCGAGATACTTTCCAATAGGTCACCCATCCTAAAATTGCTCTAGAATCAGCATGCTTAACTTTGGAGTTCTCTCATAATAGTCAATCGAAAAGGTAAATGCACATTGTTACTATGAGTAACCCAACTAATTCTTTTATGTTATCTTAGACCATATAGTCACATTTCTGTATAGCCATCGGATCTCTCTCATTCGGTGTGTGTTCGATTCATTCATGCATCCCTTTTGGCCTTAGTGGTACTCGGGGAGCCACTCCTTAAACGTGTCATCACACTGGCGAAAACTTCTAACCCTCATCGTAGCTCGGGATATCACAGACCCACTAGCTTCCAACTGTTCGTCCTCGAACCAAACCATATTAGGAGAGTACCGACTCTTATACCATCTGTAATGATCTGCTACAAAATGTCAAAACTACTTTCACACAGCAACACTAGACTTTCCAGCATGTTTTGTCCTCACTCGCACACATATCGAGATATTTCTCAGTAGGTCACCCATCCTGAAATTGCTCCAGAGTCAGCACGCATAACTTTAGAGTTCTCTCGAGATAATCAACCGAAAAGGTAAGTGCACCTTGTTGTTATGAATAGTCCAACTAATTCTTTTATGTTATCTTAGACCATATAGTTACATCCCTATATAGTCCTCAGATATTTCTCATTCGAGTGTGTTCAATTTATTGATGTATCCTTTTGGTCTTAGTGGTATTAGGGGAGCCATTAATTGAACGTGTCATCACAATTATCAAATGACTTTTTTTATTTTTTTTATTTTGTAAATACAAAAATTTCTAATAGAATTTTTTTATTTTAATTTTCCTTTATACAATGCATTTTCCAATTTTACAACTTTTCTTTTAACTGTTTTATCATAAAAAAGAGTACATTTTTATCATATAACATATTTAATTTTTTTTTTCTCGTTTATTTTTAAATTTAACATTCTCTCTGTATTTTTTTAATTGTTTTCTTTCTCTTTTCTTTTTTGAATATTTTTCAAGTTTTTTTTTTCCAAATGTTACTTTTCTTTTTACTAAATTATACTTTAATTATTTTACATGTAAACTAGAGCATACATCTTTATAATATAATATAGTTTTAACTATTTCATTTTTCTTTTATATTTAAAAAATATTTCCTTGAATTTATAATTTTCTCCTTCTGGCACAATTTTATAATATTTTTTTATTTTTTTTATTTCTTTCAGAATAAACTATACGTTTTCTTGAAATTCTTTTTTTTAATTGAAACCTTAAAAATTAAATATTTGAAACAACGCGGTCGTTTATGTGAATGATTCAAATTATCTATTTTGATGAAAAAATACTCCTAAAAGTAATTGATTATATTAAAAGTTAAAACATTGAAAACTGAGAATTACAAGTTGAGAACTCATGAGTAAGGCTATACTCTTAAAGATGATCCAATTTGAAACCAAGTAAAATTTGGTTATGGTTTCTGTTTGAATTAATTAAAAATGTCTCTTTACAAATAAATATTCTAATTTAATTTCGATTATTTAATCTGTATAAAAAAACCGAATCAAAATATTATCCAATTTAATTTCGTGTGCCCATCCTGCAACAAATCAAACATAAATAAAAAGGCCTCAAAGGCTCAAACCATTAAAACCGCATGGTAATTATAATTTTGGTAATAAATGGTAATTCTTTTTTTTGTGTAGGCGGCAAGTTTATTCTAGAGAAAAAAAAAATTACTGGGCCCAGAAATCAGAGAATAGAGTTGAGGCGTTTAGGGCTTACGGTCCATAAAACATTTTCTTATAAGCCTCGGCTCTACCAAAATAATTTGAGAGTTTCCTTTCATTCTCGGAATTCTCGTATTTTCATATATATATTTTTCGCAACGAAATTATAATATTAAATCATATTTATATCATTATATGGTTTTTAGAGGTGGACGTTTTGGGATTCGTTTCGAAATTTTAGCGGTTCGGATCGAAAACGGTTTATTCGGTATTCTAAAATTTGTACCAAATTAGTACCGTATATTATTCGGTTCTGATTTCGGTTTTTGTTTAAAAAAATTAAATTTCCTTAAGAAAATTTTGGTTTTTCGAGAATTTTATAAAGTTCGTTTTGGTTCGATTCGGTTTTGTTAAATTCGATTCTATAGAAAAAAGATTCGGCAATTTTGTCCCAGACGAATTAAAAAACACACCGTTCGTAATTTTGTCCCAAAGTTCGGTTCGGTTTGAACGGTTTATTTTTAATTCGTTTTTTTTCGGTCTATTTCGGGTTTTAATCAGCTTGTACTTAAACTCGTTTTGCTCTTCGCTTCGACACGGATCATAGAAAACTTCGTCCAAAACTTCTTCATCTGATTATACAATTCATGAACAAATAAATGAATGGTCCATTCGCGGACATAGTGAAGCAAGTGGTCCAATTTTATTTTATCACAAGAAACCGATAAATAAAATAAAATTTAAAAAATAAGAATCAAGAAGAGGGTCTCCCGAGGAGGAGCAAGACAGAGTCCCTCGAGACTTTGCAAAAAAAAAAAAAAAAAAAAAAAAAAAACTAACACATCAAATTCAAAGCCTTTTCAGTGTCATGAAATTGGCCGCTGCATGCACCACCTGAATTTCCCTGACTACTCTCTTTCCCCTAATCTCTTACAATCATAGATAATATATGTGTGTGTATATATATACACATGTGTGTGTATGTGTGTGACAATATTACAATCACAAGTGTAGAATCCGACAATGATTTTCTCTCTTGTTTGGGACCATCCAACTTTATTATTATTATTATTATTAGGGTAAAACCCTAAAAAACCTCCAACTTGCAAAAATATATACAAATAAACCTTCAACTTGAAAAACTGTCATTCAATTCCGAACTTGTAACTTGTCACTGAATAAAACCTCGAACTTGCAAATTATTGTTCTAATAAATCTTTGACCGGTTTGACCACAATTTCAAACGATCGGAAATCCACGTATTGACAGATTGCAGATGTCATTTTTTAAATTAAAATTGATCACGTGTATAAGGTGACATTAGCAATCCGTTAATACATTAATTTCCGATCGCCTGAAATTGTGGTCAAACCGGTCAAAGGTTTATTAGAGCAATAATTTGCAAGTTCGAGGTTTTATTCAGTGACAAGTTACAAGTTCGGGGATTAAATGATAGTTTTTCAAATTGAAGGTTTATTTGAAGGTTTATTTGTATATATTTTTGTAAATTAGAGGTTTTTTAGGAGTTTTACCCTTATTATTATTATTATTATCATCATCATCATGTACAATATATTGAACCATTTATTGTTATTTATATCATAGTCATTTGGTTATCGGTCTTCTGCGATCTTCTTATTTATATGGCCCTGATAGTGCAATTTCAATTTGAAGGTTATTTATATATAAGATAAGCTATTAATATCGTACGGAAAACATGATATGGAGTATTATTTTGTTTCCTTTTTGTTTATATTTAATGATGGATGTATAAGGAATAAATTATCCAAAATATCTCAAATTTGGGTGGTCTAGTGGATGTAAAGCATATTTTTATCCTGAATTCAAATCCAAGGGAAAGGGTATTTACCTGGACTTTTCCAGTCCTGTGAGAGATGTATTTGGGCCAAAGTCCCGGTGAATTTTCGGATTATAAAAAAAAGAGAAAATGATATTTTCCTACACCAACTTTGCAAAATGTGACCTTTTCCTACACGAATTTTTAATTTGACAAAAAACTACACCAAATTATCAAATGTGCCAAATTGATACACGAACTACCCAATTTAACTGCAATTTCCTACACAATCCGAAAACGGTGTTAAGTGTCCGTTAACCGCTGACGTGGCACGCCACATAGATTTTTTGTCACATCAGCATGCCACGTCATATTTTAAAAAAAAATTCCGAAAAAATATGAAAAAAAATCGATTTTTTTTTAAAATTTAAAATAAAATAAATAAACAGCAAAAAAAAAATATACATATATATTCATATCTATATACAAATAAAAATAAAAATATATATACAAAATAAAAAACATACACATATATATACAAACATCTATACAAATATATATATACATATACATACAAACAAATATATTTATATATACATATACATATATAAACACATATATATGTATATATACATATGCATATACATACATTATACATACAAAATAATAAAAAAATCACACATATATATATATATAT
>NW_010967605.1:464324-483702 GCF_000463585.1 Tarenaya hassleriana | reverse complement strand
TATTTATTTTATTTTAAATTTAAAAAAAAATCGATTTTTTTTCATATTTTTCGGAATTTTTTAAAAAATATGATGTGGCATGCTGATGTGGCAAAAAAATCTATATGGCGTGCCACGTCAGCCGCCATGTGGCGTGCCACGTCAGCGGTTAACGGACACTTAACACCGTTTTCGGATTGTGTAGGAAATTGCAGTTAAATTGGGTAGTTCGTGTATCAATTTGGCACATTTGATAATTTGGTGTAGTTTTTTGTCAAATTAAAAATTCGTGTAGGAAAAGGTCACATTTTGCAAAGTTGGTGTAGGAAAATGTCATTTTCCCTAAAAAAAAATATCCAAAATAAGTATAAAATAAGTATACTACACTATAGCAAATTATAATCTATGTGTGATTCATTTATGAGTATTTATTCTACTCAATATGTGCGTACATTTTATGATTTTGAAATATACGTATATATATATATATATATGGCCTACCATATATAAATGCTAGCTAACATATGTCTCCTTGTAAACATGACTCATGGAACCACATGAATAACACAAATGCTCTCGCTCTCCGATCTCTCTATCTTCTCTTCTCACTCGCCTTTATTGCTACCATAAATCAATTTATTATTGTTTTGCTCTGATTTTTTTTTAATTCACTTTTTCACATATCATAATTAAAAATATCTGAAATGTTATTGTATATCCTTTCTTATATTAATGTTTAGTAGTAATATAAATTTATGATTATATTAATATTTTTAATGATATTATTTAGTTAATCTTAAACCAATAAAAAATGTAATTATTTAATTAATTAAAACAATAAATGATACATGTAAGAGGTAAAAATAATGGGTAACCCAAGATAGGGTCAAATCATCTTTTATTTTGGATTATCAGAGTTGAAGTTGAATCCAGATATAACTACCAAAAATGTATACAATAATTTCGCATATATTATTTATACATCAAAACTGAAATTAGCTGTCCTTTTTTTTTACAAAAAAAAAAGATTATAATAGAGGGAAATAAAATTAAAAAAACAAAAAAAACAAAATCGGTCCATCAATTCAAATGTCTTATTGAGATCTTGTGGGTGTTCCCCACACTTGGACTCCAACCTGTAAAAATTGACATAACTTGTAATCATATTTATTGACTAAAAACTCAAACAATGTATTTGATTGTTAAAATTGTTAGCAACCCTTTTTTTCCTCGCTTTTGAAAGTTTTAAACTTTATAATCTATTCATTTAATTTTTGGTTTATTTTTATTTTTATTTTTGTAATCTTTTTGACCGGTTAATCACTAAATTTGTGGCCTTTTTCCTTTGCCATGTTTGTGGTTGTTGGCATCTTCCTCTTTTTGTCTGCCCCTTTTGCTCTCTGTCCCTATGTCCTCTCCTAATTTCTTCATACATACATACATATATATATAGATTTCTTTCCCCATAAATTATTGGATCTTTGTCCAAAAATAGAACTTAAAATACATTAGAATATGCCCATTAACATCTAAATTAATGCGTGTCATGTAGGATATTTTTATACCATATTGCCTAAACAAATATTTAAGAAACATACAAACTATAGAGTTATAAGATATGTAAATATTGATTATTATAACTAACCCTAATACACTTGTATAAATACGCTTGTTATTATTAATGAGAATCATTAAGTGCATAATCTATCATGGTATCAGAGTACTGGAAACCCTAAAAATATTTTTTTCTCTCTCACGGGTTACCGCCGCCGTCGCTCTCTACCGCTGTCTTTCTTCCGAAGTCGTCGCACGCAGTCTCGGTCTGCCTGGTAACATTGGGTTGCCTCTCCGAGTTGGTTCTTCTTCCTTCGGCACTTCTCCGCGTCGCACCTCCGGATTGGTCTCTTTGTTTCTTCTGCTGCAAGTCATCTCCTTCTCACCATGTCTTCTTTACTTGACAACTCCTTCGTCCAGGTTGTAGAATCTGTACCGATCACCACCGGTGCTTCCTCCTCTCAGCTTCTCTTCGTGAACATGTCAAACATCACAAAATTGACGTCCACGAATTACTTGACTTGAAGTATTCAGATCCGTGCTCTTCTTGAAGGATACGATCTCTCTCGCTATATTGATGCTGACATCAAAGCTCCAACCGCGACAATGGAGGTCGATGGTGTCTCCCAAGCAAATCCTGAATTCGGCCCTTGGAAACAGCAGGATCGTCTACTTTTCAGTGCCTTACTAGGCACTCTCACTATTTCTCTTCAGCCGGTGGTTGCCCGAGCCACCACAACTCAAGAGGCTTGGCACACTTTGGCTAACATCTATGGCAAAGCTTCCCGCGGACATCTTCTCCAACTTCGGGATCAAATCAAACGAGCCACCAAAGGTACTCAATCCATCGATGAATACATACGGTTCATTGTAGCCAAAACCGATGAGTTGGCCCTTCTCGGCAAGACGATGGATCATGAGGATGTGCTCGAGGCTATTCTTGCGGGTTTACCCGAAGAATACAAACATGTGGTTGATGCTATTTTTGCACGTGACACGGCTATACCTATTGAGGAACTTCATGAAAAGCTCCTCAATCACGAGGCGAAGCTTCTCATGGCTGCGCCCGCTCCATCCTTGCTGTCCTCACCGGTCACCGTGCACAACACGGCCGTGCGTGCACGCCGTCATCATCGACCATCCCGTGGTTCGCCATGGCTTCGTGGTTCCTTCTCCTCGTCTCAACCGAGAGGATACCAAGGTCGTTGTCAGATTTGTGGTGTTCATGCGCACTCTGCGAAGCGTTGCTCGCAATATCGACCATCGTCTTTGTCTTCTCAACCCAATCATTCATCACCTCAGCCATGGAGTCAGCCTCTGCCGTGGTCTTCATCTCCTCGACTGTGGCAACCGAGAGCTCATCATGTAGCTCACCCGTCCTATGACTCCTCTTCGTGGTTGCTGGACAGTGGAGCATCGCATCATATCACGACTGATCTTCATAATCTGTCTCTTCATTCTCCGTATCAAGGTGGTGAGGATGTTGTTGTTGGTGATGGTTCTGGGCTTTCCATCACACATTCGGGTTCCTTTTCTCTTCCCTTACCGAGTCGCTCTCTTCATTTTAATGATGTGCTTTGTGTGCCCTCAATGACCAAGAACCTGGTCTCTGTCCAGCAGTTATGCAGCACTAATGATGTTTCCGTGGAATTTTTCCCGTCTTATTTTCAGGTGAAGGATCTCAGCACGGGGGCGTCAGTTCTCACTGGTCCAAGTAAAGAGGGCGTCTATGAGTTTGTCGTCGGGCTCCTCCAGTAGTTCTTCTCCTCAAGTTTATCCTAGTGTCAAGTCCACTTTGTCCGAGTGGCACTCTCGTTTAGGTCATCCTGCGTTTCCTATTCTTAAGTCTATTTTATCGAAGCTTGGCTTGTCGTTGTCTCGGGATTCTTCGTCTTTGTTTTGTCATTCTTGTTGCACGAATAAAAGTCACAAATTATCTTTTTCCACCTCGACTATTGTTTCTCATCGTCCTCTTGAAATTATTTTTTCGGATGTGTGGACTTCTCCTGTCTTTTCGATTGATGGGTATAAATATTACGCTCTTTTTGTTGATCACTTTACCAGATATTCATGGCTTTACCCCTTAAAGAAAAAATCTCAACTTCTTGAAACCTTTATTCTTTTTAAACCCTTGGTAGAGAACATGTTCAACGCCAAGATCCTTACTCTCTATTCGGATAATGGTGGTGAATACACGGCCCTTCATTCTTTTCTTGCCTCTCACGGCATCTCTCATCACACCACACCTCCCCACACTCCCGAGCACAACGGTATTTCCGAGCGTCGTCATAGACATATAGTTGAAACCGGTTTGTCTCTCCTTAGTCATGCCTCTCTTCCTACGTCATTTTGGTCATTTGCCTTTACTACAACCACTTATCTTATAAATAGGATCGATGCCGACACCTACATTATCCATGTCATCCCCCTTTGAGCGTCTTTTCCTAACCTCGCTGAACTACTCGAAGTTACGTATGTTTGGTTGTCTTTGCTTTCCTTGGCTTCGTCCTTATACGTCTCACAAACTCGAGCCTCGTTCTCGTCCGTGTCTTTTTCTCGGTTACTCACTTACTCAAAGCGCTTACCTCTGTCTTGACCCACTTCACTCTCGCCTCTTTATGTCCCGTCATGTCCAGTTTTTCGAGTCGATCTTTCCTTACTCAGATTTTTCAGCCTATTTTCCTTCTCCGACATCTGGTGTTGTTGAACCTTCTTCATTCTCTCATCATCTGATTCACCCTTTGAGTCATGCTCGGTGCCCACTCACGACACCTCCGCTTTGTCAGCCCCTGAGCTCGGATCTTTCACCGCCGGTTCCTCTGCCTGCGAACATCTCCTCTGCTAGTGCTCATCGGTCCTCTGACATGGATGGACCCGTACTTGGCCTGGATTCTTCGGTTGATACTCCTGCCTTGACAGCATCGGAGTTGCCTCTCTCGGACTTGGCTGTCACGTCTGGTTCGTCGGTTCAACCCATGCCGGTAAACCTTCATCCGATGCAGACTAGATCAAAGAGCAACATTGTTAAGTCCAATCCAAAATATGCTCTCATGGTCTCTGCTTCGAATGCTGATGTTGAACCGGCAACTGTGACTCAAGCGCTTAAGCATCCTCGTTGGAGAGCTGCGATGACAGAGGAATATGAAGCTCTTTGTCGCAATGAGACGTGGGTTTTGGTATCTCCGGATAGTGTCTCCAGATAGTGCTCAGAATGTTGTTGGATGCAAGTGGGTCTATAGAGTGAAACGGAAACCCGATGGCACTGTTGACAGGTTCAAAGCACGCCTTGTTGACAAGGGATTTTAACAGCGACCGGGGGTTGATTTTCATGAGACCTTTAGTCCGGTTGTTAAGCCGACCACTATTCGGGTTGTTCTAAGTCTTGCGATCTCAAGTGGCTGGCCTTTACGTCAACTTGATGTCAACAACGCATTTTTACAGGGAACATTATCCGAGGAAGTCTACATGTCGCAACCTCCGGGTTTTGTTGATCATCGACGTCCTGACTTTGTGTGTAAACTCAGGAAGGCTATTTATGGTCTCAAACAAGCACCGCGGGCTTGGTACTCGGAGCTTCGTACCTATCTTCTTGGTCGTGGGTTTCAAAATTCTTTGGCGGATGCTTCCCTTTTTATTCTGCATCAATCGGATGTTCGAGTTTTCATCTTGGTCTACGTTGATGATATTGTTGTGACCGGGAGCTCTTCTTCTCTTGTCACTCGAGTGATCGATGATATTGCTGCCCGTTTCTCTATCAAAGACCTAGGTGACTTATCCTACTTCCTTGGGATCGAAGCTTCACGAATATCGAAAGGACTACTACTCACCTAGAGGAAGTATATATCTGACATTCTAGCTCGAGCTAATATGTCTGAGGCCAAGCTGGTCGCCTCTCCGATGGTGTCCACCTCTCGGCTCTCAGCATTGTCTGGCTCTCCCATTGACAACGTCACCGAGTATCGAGGTTTGGTCGGTAGCCTTCAATATCTCTCTCTCACCAGACCAGATATTCAATTCGCTGTGAATAAGTTGTCTCAGTTTATGCATACACCTACGGATGAGCACTGGCATGCGTTCAAACGTGTTCTTCGTTATCTAGCTGGAACGAAGGAATGCGGTATTTTCTTTGGTGTTCATTCATCACCGGTACTTTATGCGTTCTCGGATGCTGACTGGGCCGGAGACCGCACAGATTTCAAATCTACTGGTGCGTATGTTGTGTTTCTGGGTAGTCATCCCATCTCATGGTCTTCCAAGAAGCAATCGGGAGTCTCTCGTTCTTCCACTGAGGCGGAATATCGATCCGTTGCGAGTACGGCTGCCGAGGTTAAGTGGGTGTCGTCTCTTCTGTCTGAACTTGGATCTCCTCCTTCGACGGCACCGGTTGTCTATTGTGACAACATCGGGGCCACTTATCTTAGCTCAAATCCGGTGTTTCACTCACGTATGAAGCATATTGCCCTTGACTATTTCTTCGTTAGAGGACTTGTTGAATCCGGCGATCTCCGTGTCTCTCATGTCTCCTCTGCGGATCAACTTGCGGACGCTCTCACCAAACATTTACCAAGTCTTGTCTTTCACGATCTCTTTGTCAAGATTGGCCTCACCTCCGGTGTTCCATCTTGAGGGGGCGTATAGAGTTATAAGATATGTAAATATTGATTATTATAACTAACCCTAATACACTTGTATAAATACGCTTGTTATTATTAATGAGAATCATTAAGTGCATAATCTATCACAAACATATACGTATCTAACGTTGTTAGGTATTCTAGAGTTTGTTTTTTTATAATCCATAAATTTATCAAATTTTCGATTAAACTATATCTTTCAACTATATCTTTTAGACGAGAAAAAAATTCATGTGAACGTCTCTCCTCAAATACAGATTTAAATCTAGATTAAAAAAAAAATAAATATGTTTCATCCTTACCAGTTAAACCAGTTTATCTTGAATTAAAAAAAAAAAAAGAAGTCATGCATAATATAAATAAATACATAAATACATGGTTTACTATAACCTTTTTAACGGCTGTGAGTTTACATAAAAAAAAGCCATGCAGAATATAAATAAATATATAAAATACATGCAGATCATGATCTAAATAAGTATAAAGCAAATCCAACTCTGAATTTTTTTATATTCAATCGCTACAAAAACAATCTGTATCTGATTAAAAATCTGATTATATACCTTATAATTTTTAAACAACAAAATTACTTAAATTTTAGTAAGATATATTTTAGATAACACCTGGCTAAACGAAAACAAATCAAATTAACGGATGTAAAAACCCTAATTTAATAACTGTGCAAACACATGCGCAGATAAATTGTAAAACGATATTTCATTTTCTTTAAAATTCGTCACGACTCGATTTCTAAAGCATGTAATGGTCAAAATATACGCATTGCAAATATTTTGTACAGTAAAATACTTCGACACTATGCCGCAAAACAAGAAATCAAGTATGCTACGGCGTCTTACGCTTTTCGCATAAAAATAAGATTATCTAATTCAAGAAAAAATCGTCACCGCTTTATAAAATTAATTAACCTAATATTTATATATATATATAGACCGTATCTAAGTCTCGAAGTCGCATGTTTTGCGGCGCATATCCCTCGTTTGTCGTACAATGAATTGTGACATTATGGTCGAAGATCTCTCGTGCAAACGATTGAATTCGATTTCGATCCCTATAACCACATTTTATTAGTTATGCTTCCATAATATATCATTTTTTAGATTTTACTATTTTAACATCAATAATAATAAAAAATAATAATGAATGAAGTCTGTGATCAACCGAGTTAAAATAAATAATATTTTAGTTTTTTTTCTTTTTGATAAAAAAAATGATGGATATTTAGGATCAAACAAGTTAAATTAATTTAGTTACGAGGAGAAAAAAAGGAATAACGTTACTTTATAAGAACATATGTGCCATTCTTTGTTCTCTAAATGATATTTATATAAAATTCTAAGTTTCGAAATGTTAATTTGAACCGAATATATAGTGAGTTGAAAATGTTATACCTAACTATTTCGAATAAAATTTCATGCTACAAAATCGTTATAAACTATATGGAAAAAGAATTCAAATGAAAAGACATAAAGCTTGAATTATATAAAGCAAGAGGGACAATGTTGAACAAAATCCAAACGAACATTAATCATGATTTGGCCCCTCCATCTTCTAATCTAACCCTAAATTCCATTGTCTCCAAATTGTCCCGTGTCCCTCCAAATAAAACTTCTATTTGGAAAAAGAAGTTTCACGGATTTTCTAATTCCCTCCCCAACAGAGTGAAAAGATTGATACATTGGGCCCCAAAACTATCTGTCTTTCACTCATTTGCCCCCCATATTTTCCTCCACTTAGACCTAAAAGCCACATATCTAATCAAACATTATATAATTCTTAACTTCATTTCACTAAATACCCCCCAAAAGTCACCGTTGTTACCTTTTTACCCTTCCTATGCCAAACCCAAATCGCCGTTTTGCCCTTTCGTCTTTGACATTTCATGCGTCGTTCCATGCAGCGAAAACAGGAAAGTGCGCCATTGGCACCGCGGTGACAGCGGCTGCGGCTGAGGGCCTCAATGGCTGCGTCGCGGGGAACCATGACGCAACTCCGGCGGCCGGATTTACGAACTTGGCCGTGAGAGCATTCTTATCAAACCCTAAACCCGAGGTCGAGCCGGTTTTATCCGGAGTACCTTCCCTCGAACTGCTCAAACTCGTCACCAGCGACGATGGATTTGACAAATGTACCCCTACCTTATCCACACATTCGATTCCCACAAAACCCTCCAAGGCCGCCGCCGAGGGGAACGCCGGGGCATTATGATAATTCGGAATGTTGTCGGGCTGAACCGGGTTCTGGACCCCGGTTTGAACCGGGACTTGGTTAGCGTAACCGACCGGTTCGAGATGATTAACCGGAGGCATCTCCCTGTGGATTTTACGGGCATTTTCGCCGGCGAGAAGAGTACTACTCGACATGATTTTCTCGACGTCGTATCTGGCGATGTCGAAGTTAGTGACAGCGTTCACTCCTCGGAACTTGATTGCAGCTATGTCGTAAGCCTCAGCTGCCTCCTCTTGTGTGCCTGAAAACGTTAAAAAAATAATATCACCATTTTTGTCATAGAATGTATATATATATATATATATATATATATATATATATATTAAAAAGATGGAATGTAGCAAAAATTTAGCCTTTGTGATCATGCGCGATTCTTTTATCTTTTACTTTGGCACTTTATTTAGATATTTTAATTGTCATTTCTACTTATGAAAACAGAGAGAATTGCAGCCTTAGAGGAAAAAAAAAGCTTTGATGGTGAGGTACAATGACAAAGTGAGAAATCTCCACCAGGCTTTATCAAAAGCGTATACCAACACAAACTTAGCAAAAATAAAAACAAAAATTAGATTCTTTTTTTCGGAAATTTAATAAAAGTTTTGAAATTTAAAGAGAAAAAAAAAAAGATTCAAACTTTAAGCAAAGCAACACTGACTGAAAGTTCCAAGGTAGAGGTCTTTGTTCCCAGCTACTCTGCCTATCCTTGCTTGCCATCTTCCATGCTGGTGATGCCTACAAAAATATTCACATATCATTCATTAGTAAACCCTAAAAAAACAGAACATGTTGAAACAAAAAAAAATGAATATTAATAAATCACTAATTAGTAAACCCTAAAAAACAAAACAGTGAAATTAAAAAATAAAATAAAAAAAAATTACCTTGTGACTCCTCTGTACATGGAGGCTCCTCTCGAGAAGCCGCTGCTCTTCCTCCTCAGATGAGCGACGTACTCTTGGCGAGTCATGCCCTTCATCTGTTCTAACTCGTCGCGGTAATTCTCAAGCTGTAATTATTTGCGAATATTTAAAAAAAAAAAAGATTTTTTTTGGGTTCATTTCATGCACAAGACTATACGTTATAATCCAAAACAAAAATAACGACAATAGAGATTAGGAATCGTACCGGGAAATTAATGTGAGTGGAGGGTCCCCAGTACTTGAGGGCAGCGAGGTCGTAAGCTCGAGCAGCTTTCTCTTCCATGTCATACCCACCTGTGATGTATTATTTTTAAAAAAAAAACCCATGAAATTCTTCATTTGGTTAAATACAAGAAACTACATATATATATAGATATGTATATATATATATAAGAATATAATTAAATTTTGATATAATGACAAGAAGATTTTGTACCTAGATAGACTGCAGCACAATGTGAATTATTTCGTTTGGAACGGCGTCCAGAGAAAAGGCATGTGAATGACAATACAAAAGAGACATTTCAAGACAAAAGTCAGATGAAGCATATACAATAATAACGTGGAATGGTGTGAATGTTTTTTTTTTTTTTGGTATAGAGAAAATTATGATTTTTTTTACAAAAAGAAAAAAAAATTAAAACCTTGTCTCCCTTTCCTGGTCTGTCCTTCTTTCTTGCAACTGTTGTCCCACAGATGAGCTTCATATCTACCAGTCCATCTATGCCTGTAATGAGACCAAGAAAAAGTTTTGATTTTAATTTCGTATTCACACGACAAAAAAAAAATTAGAGTATAATGATTTTTTTTTTACCTTGTGACACCTCTATATTGTGAAGTTCTTTGTCCAAAGGTCTCAATGGATTTCCTGTGAACAGTTTGCTTCTGAGTGGTGACTTTGGGAGTCATCATATTCTTCTTTGGATCTTGAATGGTCAAACACTCGTTAGGCGATGAGTTATGGCGCTGTCTTGGAACCGTGACACAGCTGCTAGACTGAGAACCAGGGCTCATTGACAATGTCAACGCCTGCAAATCTCCACCGCCTCCTCCTCCTCCTCCTCCGCCGTCTATGAAACCAAACAGCATTTGGTTCTTCAAGCTCACCATATGATCATCGTTCATGTCAGGGTCGAGATTTGACTGAAACATGCCGTGGCAAGTGAGTGATCCGGCCGTGTAATACTGCATTTGGTGTTGAAGCTCTTGTGTTTGGTGTTTGGTCTCTGAGCTCTCTTGTGCGCTGTTGTGTTGTTGGTAGTAAAAGCTGTCCAAGCTGAGTGGCATTGTCGTCTCTCTCGTTGCACCTCCTAGAAAGTCCTCGAGTTTAGGCGATGAACTCGGAACCACCATACCTTCACACACTGCACATGAAAAGAACACATTTTTTAATAAAAAAAAGTGGAGATCTTTGACATTTTTTGGGGAAAAGGAAGAGAAAACATGTAAAAGAATGTGGAAATGCGTACTGGGTTGTGATCTTGAGAGAGCTTCCATGATGCAAAGAGATCCGTCCGATTTGAGAGGCATGACTGAGAGCGAAGGAGCGTGAAAGCCTCCGTTTTCGGCGCCGAAGCAGATTCCATGGCTGTTCAGGTCAGTAGGAGTTGCAGAAGAAGACGAAGAGAGAGACGAGTAAAAACCATGTGTGGGGAGAGAAGCAGAACTTGTGGGAACTGCATGAGTGTTGTGGCCATTGTACTGATTACTGTGATGATGATGATGCTGGTGATGATGATGATCATGTTGTTGTTGGTTTGCAGATGCAGCAGCAACCTCCATTGTCATGTGTGGAGACAGAGAAAACCCCAACCAGTTACTGTTGTCGTCCATAATCTTCATCTTCTCCTTGTTCTTGGTCTAGTTCTTGTTCAACCTCTCTCTCTCTCTCTCTTGACTCAAAGGCAAAACTCAATCAATCATTGGGGGGAGATATATGAGAGAGTAATCATGCCAAAGTCACTTCCGTTATAATTCTCCATATTATTTATACATATATATATATATATATATATATATCTGAAAAGATAATATAGAAATCGTTTCAAAGACCAAGAATAACAAAAAGAAACGACGATGGACCCATGACCTCCTCTTCTTCTTCCTCCCCCCTCCCTCTCTATCTCTCTCTCTCTCTCTCTCTCTCTCTCTCTCTCTCCAAAAGAGAACAAGGATCCGTCTGTTTAAACTAAACAAAAGGAATGAATTCTAAAAAACAATGCTGGGGATCATCCCTGCATTCTATAGGGATCTGTGCGTACATATATATATATATATATTATTACAGACTTATATCATATATCTTCTTCCTTGTCTTCTCTCTCTCTCTCTCTCCCCTTTTTCTTTTATTGTTCTTCACGTTCCCTAAAACCCTATGGAGTATTTGCTTCTCATCGGACGACAACGCTCTTACTTCCCTTTCTATCCCCTTAAATAGTCTCTCTCCACTCATACATACATACACCCGTTGGGTTTTTGTGTGTATCTTTTGTTTTGTTTAGCCTCCACATTTAATTTATAAGTTAAGTTGTATTTGAAAATTCAATCAGTAAATACCCTTTTCTCTGTGTTTTATAAATTACTTGCTTCGATATTAAGTACATTGTATCGCCTCCAAAGGTTTTATATTTGAGCAAATTTATTTATTAGTATGGTAAAATATGGTTATATTTGTTTTACGGCTAAAAAAGACACGTTAGAGAATGTAATGGAATTTATTCTAGTATCTAAAACTAAAAGGTTACGTCTCCAATCAAAATATCGAGGGTTCGGAAATTGCTAAGAGCTCGAAAACACATCACTGGATTGGAATTATTAGGGGTGGACAGGGGTCGGGTACCCTGAGTTTTTGGGGTACCCGGGCTTCGTCTTCGTCTTCGCGGGTTTTGAGAAAACGCTATCTCGTTTTTGTTTTTATCAAATCTGGATACCCATGGTTCGGATACCCGTCGCTGAATTCGATTACCTAAGAGTACCCGAACTCATCCAATTCGTTAGAAAATGTTGACTTTTGTTGACTTGTATTTTAGTAATTTAATATAAAAATATTTTAAATAATTATTGTAAATATATAAAAATATCAGGGATATAATTGTCATTTTATTCGTATATGGGTATCCGAAAGTACCCGTCGCCATTCAAACAAAACCTGGACTCGAACCCGCAATCCAAATTTTTGGCTTCATCAAAACCGTTTTCGTCTTCGTTATATAAATGATACCCGTGTTTCGAGTACCCGTGAGACCGGATACCCGAAAACCCGCAGGTTTCAAGTACCCGTGCCCACCCCTAGGAATTATAATATGGAGTAGAGAGTTCGTTAATTTCATCCATTAATGAACGTAGTTTTTGCTTACAACTCATATTTGTATTTTTATGGATTTTTTATGAAATTTTTGTATGTAAAAATCCCAAATAATATGATAACATGAAAGATGCCCCATGTAACATCCCCTAATTATTTAATTCAACCCCTAATTATTAAATTTATGAGATTGAAAAAGAAAAAAACAATAAATACTCCCTCTTTTTCGCTTTTTGTAGCATTTTAGGGAAGAAAATGAGGGGAGTGGATGTGAATCTAATGGGGAGAAGGAAATGGCCAATGGGAAGAGAGTTTGGTCAGAAATGCTTCGAGTGTTTTTTTTTTTAATTCACAGCAACCTCTGTTAAATTTCATGCCCTATCCATCCATTTCCCAATAAACCTACATTATTATTTCATATTAATTAGATTTATTTTAACAGAATATATATATATATATAATTTAAAAATTTTACTAAATTGTTTATCCAACTTTTTAAGAGAAGGAGGTAAAAATCTCTCTCCACGTTTAGATTTAAAACCAGAATAAAAATATATTTTATATATTTATTTGATCTCTAGATCATCTAAATTTAAATATTATATATATATAACCATTTTATATTAACATATAAGTATTTTAGAATAAATATATGGTTGAGTACATTTCAGGGTTTCTCTCTGTATGATACCAACCTCCATTGTAATAAATAATTAACGATATATCATGAATAGTAATAACATAAATTCTCAAAGCAATGTTTCAAAAAATCTGTTTTAGCAATGAATTTCGACTGACAATATATTAAAACATATAATCTAAGCAGATTCCGAAGAGAAGCATGAACATACGGCAATGAGGATATTTTATCACTATGGGGTATATATCTTTAAATCAAAATTATTTCATGCAACTAGTTTGAAAATAAATGCACAGCTATAAAAAGCAATGGACGGTGAGGATCGACGGAGTCTGGTCACAGCGAATCTAGAGCCGTAGATTCGGTAGTTGATGTGACGTGTGATGAGCTTTGTGCTTTATTCATCTGACATTCATGAAAGCTGGTTTCTGACTGTCATCCCCTCCGCCATGTATATGTACATACATGTGCATTTTCACGACATATATACATAAATATTTTTTAGTAATAAAAAACTGTTTCTAATAATATTGTATAAAATATTACTTTTTTTCTTATATTTACGTTTTATTCTTAAAAATTTTAACCCTTGTTGTTGCCATTGTAAATATTTGTTCGGTAATGAATCTTATTGAAATGAGTATTTATGTACCATAAACATTATCGAAAAACTATAAAGAACAAAATATCTTAACTTTTATTTAGGAAAAGTTTAATTTTTATATGAAATATGTTAAAATTTTAAAAGTTTGATTTTTATATGAAAATCTGGTTATAATTCATATTATTTTTTGTAATTAGAAGATTTCAACATTAAATTTACAATCTTTTGTATAGTTTAATATTTTATATGCTAATCTCCTTTTTTCAAAAATATTTCTATTTCTTTTTGTTCATATACATTAAATTGACATGGTTATGAATGAAAATAAACTATATTATATTAAGTTCGATAAGGACTTTTTGAAATTTATATACGATATTTTTTTTTGATAAAAATTTATATACGATATTGATGCTCTGTAAATAAATAAATACAAATATTTTAAACAAGTATTAACTAATTCGTCAGCAGCACAACTCTATAAAATATACTAGTAATTACTCAAATCACAAGGCGACATTATCTTACATAATATAATAAAACAAGAAACAGAAGTACATGCATGCACAAATATATATAAAATTAAATAGACACGAAAATTAACAACAAAACAAACCCTATTAAAATTTGGAGATTTAAATAAATTTCTGAAAATTTTCATTATCGAATACAAAACATATGAATTGTTTATATAACTTACATTGTACTTAACCGAATTTTATCGATCTAACCGTATTCTAATAAAAACAACACTGTACGTAGGTCTGGTCGGATTATTACACGGATTTCGAATAAAAACCGAACCCTAGAAGCCAAATTAAATCTCAAAGTTTTGAAAAAAATCTAATTTACGAAAATCAAAGAAGAAGAAAAAACTGTGGAAATTGGTAAAGATGCAAATAAATATGTTATTGGAGTCAACAACTGCTCCCAGACAAAACGACAACAAATGGGTCTACGATGACAATATTCCAGGAATGATGAGATTTGGGTCCCGTAAATAAAGGGGAAATTTGATAAATAAATAAATACAAATAACACTAACTTTTTGTTTGGAAATATTATATATATGATTTATTCTTAAACACTAACTTTAATTATGTTTACATGAATTAATGCTGTTTAATCACGAGTTTCACCTCCTCCGCACTATCTATAAATAGAAGATAATAACAAGAGACAAGTGAGGAGTGACTTTCCATCAATCAATGCCTTCGTTTAGCTTGAATAAAATCTTATCGTAATTAATATACTTTCATAATTTTTAACCATATATATATATATATACTTTCATAAATTAAAATATTGGTCCTAGCCGTCGTTGTAGTTGTAAAATCGATACACTGGATTTTTTTTTTAAAAAAGGGACTTATTTGGTAACACAATTTTATGGTGACAAAAATGGGGTCCAAATGAAATGATTTGGGTTTTGAAAATCTGTCTCCATGATTACATAATTTTTACAGCTTCGTGCAAATCTGCATGCATGATCCCAAAAGGAAAGAAAATTCAAAGGGAAACCTTAACAAATGATGATATCCTTATGAAGAAGAAACCAACATACTATATATATGCATATATATATATATATATATATATATATAAACAACAAATAGTACTAAAATAATTCAGTGGGCATTGAAGCTCCCGTTTTCCCGCCATATTGACATATTGACTGCAATGATATATTCAATCATCAATGCAAAAAAGTGATCATTATTACGCAAGTAGGGCGCGCACACACACATATATAATGTTTGTATATATGCCCGACATGATATTAACCATTGTAGATATTGTAAACGTGTATAAGGTATATTCATTAATTAATTTATGGTGGGTGCGCATAAAATTTCAAGACCCTTGTCGGTATTCTTTCACTAGGATCACGCACTACAGCGGTTGCCGGTCGATTAATTAAAAGAGTTTCGAAACAATAAAGTATAATAAATATGAAAGAACCGTTAAAAATGGATTCGTATCTAGGATATAGAAACAAGTCAATTATACCGACGCGCAAATCTTTTCGTAAAGAATTATATATTTTCCATTTACAATCTAGAACAAGTGGAAAAAAGCATCATTACTCCTAAATTCCACGATGTTTTTAGAATTTTTTTGAATTTTCTAAAAATTTATTTAATATTATTTATATACATGAAATGACACGTTCATCGGTCTCCTCACACAATCTATAAAATATAAATAATTGGCATGGTTTTTGATAATCTTTGATAATATCATTTAATCACATATAACAGCTTAAAAATACCATAATGGTTCGACAACTTTTTATGAGGATAGCTTTTCACGTAAGCCCAGAAGACGATGCGATGCAAATAATAGAAACTGTCCATTTGAAGTGAATTCTCAATATTTTGCTAACGGGAATGTGAGAAATTAAAAGAATTGGTGTTTCACGAGATAGATCTTTTTTCCCTAATATGATTACATAAAGTTTATATTATGCCCAAAATATAAAAAAATATTGTTAAAAAAAAATTATAATTAGAAAATGATGTTTTAAACGTTTATTTTGATAATGATATATTTTAGTTCCGAATTTTTTATTTTTTCCAAATGTATAATATTTATCATAATTTATTTCGAATTTTTATTTACGATTCATTTCATATTTAATTTGATTCACCACGATTTGATTTAGATTTAGTTATAATTTGAGCAAAATTATTTTGAAATTTTAAATATCATTAAACTTTTCTATTCAATTTATTTCAACCAAATATAATAAAAAAATAGTAAGTTATAATCTATAACTAATATTATGAATTGTGATCATGATAATTATGCATCCGGATTACAATCTTATACATATAATAATATCTACAAAAAATAACTTTATGGTGATTCAAATAAACTTGTATATACAAACAAAACTAATTTGATATTTTGAAATATATTGTTTTTTTTCAGAGGTCAAAATATTATGGTTAAATATAATTTTTTTTATGATAAAATATTGTGTTTTTTATAACTTTTGATACAACATATACTTTTTTTAGTCGTATTCTTTTCTTTCAGATTTTTTTTGGTTATTTTTATAACATGTTCCACGGTTATGTCTCGTTTGACAACATTACCAGTTTGTTTTTAACTCCCGAGTCGATTCATTCAGCTTGGAAATTGGTGAGTCAAGTTAAGCTAAAGTTTTTATGATTCGTTCGAAAACAAGTCGGGCCGACTCGTTTGACACCCTAACGTTATAGTGTTGAAAATGTCAACCAAGGGAAGAATTTAAGAAAAATAACATACTCTCCATAACTTATTCACTTTTGGTTTCAATTTGGATTCTGTTAACGCATCTTTCCAATATATGATTTTACTTGATTCGTATAAAATCATGAAATACAATGGACCATCCCACTAGAACTAAACCCTGGCCTCGCTTCTTCGTTTGCTGTTTGTTCCTAGAAGATAAGGTCGTCCACATATTATTATATATAACCATCCCGATTACAATTGTATTATTGAGACAATTGTAAAATTGAAATTCAAAATTTGAAAATATCTTCATGATCACACGGGTTTTTCACCGGTTTTATAACGTCGCGCATCACAATTCGCCTCACATTCTAGGCATTATAGGACGTTAGATGGCCATGGGTAGGTTGTTTTGCTTGTTTTTCCTTGCAGGAAGACTCCACGATGAATCCTCACGAAGCGGGCACGAAAGAACGAGAATTCGAAAATGCTCGGGGAGTTCAGACAAAACGAGCGACCCGCCCATTTAATGAGCGGTCGCCCGTTTTGTGAGCGGTCGCTCGTTTTATGAGCGGTCGCTCACTTTTTCGCGTATCAGAGGAAAATGAGCGACCCGCCTGAAAAATGAGCGACCGGAAGAAATCAAAATCGGCCCAAAAAGGAAAAGCCCATGTTTTGAGGAGAAAACCTAATTTGGCACTGGAATAAAAAGAGGAGTTGGAGGAGAGAGAAAGGGGGGCTACACACTTTGGGGAAAAATCACCTTGGAGAGGAAGAAAGAGGGATTTTGGAGAAAGGAGGCTAGGAGAAGAAGAGGACCACCATTGAAGACCATCTTGAGCATTTCTTCTCCTTTTCCATGTTTCTTCATTTTGCTTTCTGTTTTGAAACCCTAGTTATGGAGTAGTGACTTTGTTGTGGGTGAGGGATCCCCACTTTTGTATGGACACCTATGCTTATCTATGATGCTTTTGAGTTTTCTTCCATTGGTTTGATGTTTTGTGCTTAATGCTATTGATTTGGTTGAAACCCTAATTGATATGATTGTAGAACACATTGATCATAGGGATATGGGAATGATGTTTGGAACCAAATGTCAAATGAGTGAGTTATTCACATTGGGAGATGGCTTAGCTTGCTTAGGGTTCATGATGGGGTACATTAATGCATCTAGAGATCATTTGGATCATTGGGAAATGGGTGAATCGATTCTCTAGGTAGTGAGTTTAAGCTCGGGAGAGACAAGCTCTAGAGGAAGTGCTTGAAACCCCCAATTGGAAGATAAACCCATAGGTATTGTAGCATCACTAACCGTCCATGCGAATCTTGAGGGATCCCGAACCTACAACGCCTCAAACCATCGTTTTACAAACCGTTAATTTTACTTGCTTTCTTGTATTCCGACACCTACTACAAACCACATTTTTACTTGACCACCTAATCTAGCTTAGAGATAGACTAATACATCCCAGTCCCCGTGTTCGACCCCGGTACTACAACTACCGTATACTTGCGGATAGTGGTACGAATCGGGTATTAAATATAAGACTCGGTGCGTGCACATTAGTTATACCGATGCTAGTTTCCAAACCGATAGAGATGACTTCAGATCGCAGTCAGGTTATGTTTTCTCATATGGCGTCGTTTCAGCCGACTTCGTTGGACTCTTGTTCAGTAGGTACGTAGCGGTCTCTAAAGCATAGCCCCAAAAGGACTTCGGAAGATATGTCTGACTCATCATCGACCGAACCATGTCTAACAGTGTTCGGTTCCTCCGTTTAGACACGCCATTCCATTGTGGCGTTCCAGGAGGAGTTAATTGTGATACAATGCCACAATCAACCAGATAGTCAGTGAACTCTTGGCTCATATACTCGCCACCACGATCTGATCGAAGTGTCTTAATCGTCTTGCCAAACTGGTTCTGTACTTCGTTTCTGAAAGCCTTGAACATTTCAAGTGTTTCAGACTTATGTCTCATCAAATAGACATAACCGTATCGACTGAAATCATCAGTGAACGTAACGAAATACAGATAACCTCCTCTAGCTGGACAGCTCATTGGTCCGCATACATCACTATGTATGAGAGCCAATAACTCCGTCGCTCTCTGTCCTTTCCCTTTGAAAGGATGCTTCGTCATCTTGCCCATCAAACAAGACTCGCAAGATTCAAGAAACTCAAAGTCAAATGAATCCAGAAGACCTTCAGAATGAAGCTTCTGAATGCGCTTCTCGTTTATATGGCCTAGACGACAATGCCAGAGGAAGGTCG
>NW_010967605.1:461753-462069 GCF_000463585.1 Tarenaya hassleriana | reverse complement strand
CAAAGATACGGTATGCTACGCGGATATACTTGAAGCAATGGCGGAAGAAGTGATCGGAGAGTTCCGCGAGGTGGACCCGCTAGAAGTGTCACTAATGGCCGTAGAAGCAAGTTTGTACAGTAATTGGGAGGAGATCGAAGAGATAAGACGAGCGTTAGACGGTCAAGAAGCCAAGAATGAAGTGCAGAGTAAAACGGGCGACTGAAACTCAGAAGCGTCCTGTCGGCCTCCCACACCATTCTTGACTCGTCTCAAGGTTCAAAAGAGAAATCACACGACGATTGGGACCCCAAACATGCTCCACAAGTGGAACTAA
>NW_010967605.1:457273-458228 GCF_000463585.1 Tarenaya hassleriana | reverse complement strand
TGTAAAAAAAAAAAAAAAAAAAAAAAACCCTAAAACGCAGAAAAGAGTGGGGTTGTCGAGACCCCACTCTCTCTCACTCGCAGTCTCTCTCTCTCTCGGCCGACACCCCCTCCCCTTCAGCGAAATCTCTCTCTATCCCCTCCGGTCGAATCGCCGCCGCTCGCCGCCGTCCGTCTTCCGTCGTCCTGCCACTCACCGCCGAGAAAGTTCTCTCTCTCGCGAAAATCTTTCATCCCCAATGTAAGCCCTAATTTCTCTTCCTCTTTCAAAATCTTAGATTTAGGGCTGGTTTAGTCGAAATAGAGATACGTGGTTACATGGGTTAGCCGAAACTTGCATGGATTAGGAAGACTAGGCCGGAAATTTCGCTTCCGGTCGATCTCCGAATGTGACCTCGAGTCTTGAGGGAATCCATGTCGAGGAGGCAATGCAAATCGATGACGTCTTCTTTGTAGAATGTAATTCCCGTGTCCACCCTCCGAGCAATCTTTGTGATGATTCCTCCAACGCATATCTTAACGTCTTTAGCCTTCGTGTTGGCTATGTTGTACAGGTGGATTGCAACCCTCGATGCTAAATCCATGGTCGACCATCCTCCTCGCACACAATCATCGAGTGACGGCCCATCGTGAAATTCCCGAAGCGCTAAATATAGGTATCCCATCTCGAGCTTATGGATCTTACCCGGTTCATCACGAGCGAATATGGAGTTAGACATGAACTGATGAGCATATCTAATCGCCGGGTGCTGGATCCATGAAATCTTGCCTGCAGAGCTGGAATATCTTCGGACGGCTATCTTTTGCCAGAACTCTTGGAACACATAGGCTGATATCGGCGGTATGAGCGAGTGTGTTCCCTTGGGGACACCTAGGATGTCTGCAAATTGGGACATGTTGAGTCGTACCCATTTTTTGTTCAACCGGAATTCCATGTAGGCGTCCTCTATGGAATT
>NW_010967605.1:456152-457246 GCF_000463585.1 Tarenaya hassleriana | reverse complement strand
GACTACATCTTTGAGAAATTGGGCTGGGAGAGATTGTACAAAAGTCCAGAACCAACCTTCCGAAGCATCAACCGGGAGTTCCTCGCGACCTACACATGCTATTTCCCCGAGGATAATTCCATAGAGGACGCCTACATAGAATTCCGGTTGAACAAAAAATGGGTACGACTCAACATGTCCCAATTTGCAGACATCCTAGGTGTCCCCAAGGGAACATCCGAATGTGACCTCGAGTCTTGAGGGAGTCCTTGTCGAGGAGGCAATGCAAATCGATGACGTCTTCTTTGTAGAATGTAATTCCCGTGTCCACCCTCCGAGCAATCTTTGTGATGATTCCTCCAACGCATATCTTAACGTCTTTAGCCTTCGTGTTGGCTATGTTGTACAGGTGGATTGCAACCCTCGATGCTAAATCCATGGTCGACCATCCTCCTCGCACGCAATCATCGACCAAAACCCTCTATGGTGGTGAGGCGAGTATCGAAGCTCTCCAACTTTTGGATGATAAGGTCCAATCTGGGGTCGGGGGTAGGTGTTGAGGTCCCTTCACCATCAGTAATCGAGAGCCGTCCCCTGCGACCTCTTCGGTCTCCGGTACGCGCAGGAGGGGTCTCAAGGAAGTCGAGACGCAGCGTCTCGGGAGTGAATGTCTCTATCTCCTCACATGGTAGATGCAAGTATCGTTTGAGTCCATCGTCGCCTAGATAGATCCATTCCTCTCCTATCCTCCGAATGTGACCTCGAGTCTTGAGGGAATCCATGTCGAGGAGGCAATGCAAATCGATGACGTCTTCTTTGTAGAATGTAATCCCCGTGTCTACTCTCCGAGCGATCTTTGTGATGATTCCTCCAACGCATATTTTGACGTCCTTAGCCTTCGTGTTGGCTATGTTGTACAGGTGGATTGCTACCCTCGATGCTAAATCCATGGTCGACCATCCTCCTCGCACGCAATCATCGAGTGACGGCCCATCGTGAAATTCTCGAAGCGCTAAGTATAGGTACCCCATCTCGAGCTTATGGATCTTACCCGGTTCATCACGAGCGAATATGGAGTTAGACATGAACTGATGAGCATATCTAATCGCCGGGTG
>NW_010967605.1:454611-456007 GCF_000463585.1 Tarenaya hassleriana | reverse complement strand
TGAGCACAAATGAATACAAACGGGCGGTCGCCCATTTTTCGGGCGACCCGCTCGTTTTCTCTGAGAAAAACGGTTACCTAACCGAGCGACCGCCCATTTTCTGATGGTGAAGGGACCTCAACACCTACCCCCGACCCCAGATTGGACCTTATCATCCAAAAGTTGGAGAGCTTCGATACTCGCCTCACCACCATAGAGGGTTTTGGACCTCGTCTCGCATCCATCGAAGAATCGATGGAAGATCACTTCGCCACGCTTGAAGCCACTCTCAACTGCTCTATTGAGAGTGCCCAACGCGAGATCATCCGTACGGTTGAGAAGATGATGGATGAAGATGCCTCCGGGGACGAAGACTCCCAACACGATAGCGAGACCGATGCATCATCCACTTCCGGGGCAAGCAAGACCAGCAAGGGCAGCAAGAAGGCAGCACCATGATCTATCTTATCTTAGAACGAGTTTCACTCTGATGCTTTATTTTACCGGTGTTTTGGATCACATTTTGCTGAACCATAGCATGTTTAGAATGTTTTGAACTATGCTTCGGATTTTAGACTCTTGTGTTGCTTTGGACTACATTTCATTGCTTAATTGCATGTCATTTCTGTTAATCCGAGCGGCGGAAACTTTCTGATCAACGGAAAAATCAGGTAGATCATGGTGCTGCCTTCTTGCTGCCCTTGCTGGTCTTGCTTGCTCCGGAGGTGGATGATGCATCGGTCTCGCTATCGTGTTGGGAGTCTTCGTCCCCGGAGGCATCTTCATCCATCATCTTCTCAACCGTACGGATGATCTCGCGTTGGGCACTCTCAATAGAGCAGTTGAGAGTGGCTTCAAGCGTGGCGAAGTGATCTTCCATCGATTCTTCGATGGATGCGAGACGAGGTCCAAAACCCTCTATGGTGGTGAGGCGAGTATCGAAGCTCTCCAACTTTTGGATGATAAGGTCCAATCTGGGGTCGGGGGTAGGTGTTGAGGTCCCTTCACCATCAGTAATCGAGAGCCGTCCCCTGCGACCTCTTCGGTCTCCGGTACGCGCAGGAGGGGTCTCAAGGAAGTCGAGACGCAGCGGAAATACGAGTTGACGTCGAACAAGAACACGGGGATCCAATCCCGTTTCAACCCCAATCCAACGAAGAGACAATCTTTCTACACCAAATCCATCAAAGGGGGATTAAGGCTTCGAAATTCGTATACCATGGCATTCAACCGAAGCAACTCTACGAGAGGATCGAGGGTATATTCCAACTCGCCGGATGGGAACGTCTATTCCGCGCCAATCCCCGCACCTACCTTTCATTGACAACAGAATTTGCGTGGCGCTTCCGGTATCTAATACCCACGACGTAGAAGTAAACAAATTAGCCTCTATAACGAAGACACCAGAAGTCGAAGC
>NW_010967605.1:392389-452210 GCF_000463585.1 Tarenaya hassleriana | reverse complement strand
GCTTGAAAAATGAGCGACCGCCTGAAATCAAAATCGGCCCAAAAAGGAAAAGCCCATGTTTTGAGGAGAAGACCTAATTCTGAACATTCACAAAAAGGGGAGTTTGAGGAGAGAGAAAGGGGGGCTACACACTTTGGAGAAAAATCACCTTGGAGAGGAAGAAAGGAGGGATTTTGGAGATCAAGGAGGCTAGGAGAAGAGGAGGACCACCATTGAAGACCATCTTGAGCATTTCTTCTCCTTTTTCATGTTTCTTCATTTTGCTTTCTGTTTTGAAACCCTAGTTATGGAGTAGTGACTTTGTTGTGGGTGAGGGATCCCCACTTTTGTATGGACACCTATGCTTATCTATGATGCTTTTGAGTTTTCTTCCATTGGTTTGATGTTTTGTGCTTAATGCTATTGATTTGGTTGAAACCCTAATTGATATGACTGTAGAACACATTGATCATAGGGATATGGGAATGATGTTTGGAACCAAATGTCAAATGAGTGAGTTATTCACATTGGGAGATGGCTTAGCTTGCTTAGGGTTCATGATGGGATACATTAATGCATCTAGAGATCATTTGGATCATTGGGAAATGGGTGAATCGATTCTCTAGGTAGTGAGTTTAAGCTCGGGAGAGACAAGCTCTAGAGGAAGTGCTTGAAACCCCCAATTGGAAGATAAACCCATAGGTATTGTAGCATCACTAACCGTCCACGCGAATCTTGAGGGATCCCGAACCTACAGCGCCTTAAATCATCGTTTTATAAACCGTTAATTTTACTTGCTTTCTTGTATTCCGACACCTACTACAAACCACATTTTTACTTGACCACCTAATCTAGCTTAGAGAATAGACTAATACATCCTAGTCCTCGTGTTCGACCCCGGTACTACAACTACCGTATACTTGCGGATAGTGGTACGAATCGGGTATTAAATATAAGACTCGGTGCGTGCGCATCACTTCAGCTTGATATCTGAGTACAAATATATATATATATATATATATGAAGAAACGAAGAAATTTTCAAAGGCTCTTTTTTTTGTGAAATTGGAGCATAGTACAAAGGGGTAGGGACACAAAAACAGCAAGACCAAACTGCAAACGGGTCTTTTGTGAGAACAGGGTTCCAGAAGTAGACAAATGTTCTGTTCTGAAATCTAAAGATTTAAAAGGCCCAATGCAGATTTATACATCCATTGTGAATTAAAAGAAAAAGGAAATTTTGTTTCTAGAGAGAGAGAGAGAGAGAGATGAGATAAGCAAAATCCAAGAGAAAATCTAAGCAAAAATACATCATAGAGAGAGAAATCAAAGAGCCAATTATAGGAGGACAGGTGTCATCTCTGATTCTTATAATCAATGAATGCGTAAGAGAGAGAGAGAAGAGGAGAGAGAATGGGGTTTTTTGTTTGTATGAACAGTGAAAGGTCTTTAATTTGGTGCTCATTCCTTGTTGCTTATGGCTACTTTGGAATCTATAGCTCTGTTTCCTTCTGCACGCACAGCACCTTTTCTTCATAGCCCTTGACCCATTCCACGTCTCCATTAGAAATTTTGCTATTCTCATAAATATTTTTAATTAAAGATTTCATATCATATTTAGTGTATACTTTACTCTCGTGCACTCTCTCTCTCTATATATATACACAACATATTTGAAGTACATATACGAATCTAATGGTCTATTACACCATAATATATTATATATATAGTAGATATTTGAAAGATGTTATATAATCTCATCAATGAGAAAGGTTTAACAAATATCAAAGAGATATATGATTATCATATGTGATGATGTATTGTTTTTAATCAAAGGAAACATGTTGCGAGACAATACAAAGACTATGGTTTTGATTGCTAAATGATTTGGTTAGATTAGTTGATTGCAAATCAAATTTTGAATTTTAATCCGTTATCTATTTTATGCTATAATCTCAATATTTTCACTTTCGTAAACTAAATTCCCGAAACTCACTAAACATGGATATTATAAAAAATACTCTTACTTTACTATTTTGACTTCAACATATACCCTTCTTGAACTGTGATCATGTGACTCATGTAACGCGAAATATAGTGTGGTCACATTTTGATCTCATTGTTTATAACGTTAAATTTATGATGTTTTAATCAAATGATTAGTAAGATATATAAGATATGAATATAATGAATTAGTGTGATCACCATAAATTTAACGTTATAATCAATAAAATCAAAATGTAACCACACTATATTTTGGATCACATGGTCACAGTTGGAGAATTGTGTGTTGAAATAAAAATAGCAAAATAAAGGTATTTTTTATATAATGCCCACTAAACATGTTTTAAAATTTTATAAATTATTTGACTATCTTTTCAATTCAATTGTTTTATCTATAACTTTTTTAGTCATTGGTCGGGCTTGAATGTACAATTTTGGGAGGGGGGATTGAGTTAGTTTTGCGTGTTCCACATAAATATTACAAAATTATAAGAAACTTAAATTAAAAAGAATCCATGAAAACTGTCCTTTAAAGACAGAGTTGCATGCATCACATTAATCCCACCTTAACTCCAACCTCTCCAACCTTTGTCCTCACTCTCTCTCTAATTCATTGTCATGTCAAAATCTAAGGCCTGTGTTATGTCACTTTCGCCATAGATTCTCTCTCTATCTCTTGTTTCCTCAGTAGGGTTCTTCATTGGTTTTTTTTCCTTCACAATTTTAATTTTAATCATTTCTTTTCGATTCAAAAGGCCAAAGAATGACCCAAGACAGCTCTAAGAGTAGGAGCTTCAGTAATGCCCTGAAGCATAAAAGATGATTCCATCATCTTTGGCTTCTCTTTGGTCATACTCATACATACCTATAGCCACAAACCCTAGTATGACATAACGGACCATCACTACATATTCACATGCCTCCCTCTCCCTCTCTCTCATAAGGAATTTAATTTAATAACAGCCAAACGGAATCTAATCACAAAGTCCTAGATGATTTGAATAAAGTAATGAAACATGAACGTCATGTCACTTATGCATATGTTTTTTTTTGTAACGCCTAAATATACAAGTTTTAATTTTGAACTTAGCCCGGAATGAAGATGCAAGAGTATTATATATCCTTACAATCATGATTTGACAAATGCTAGCGAAACACATACCCATTAAGGTCGATTGTATACTTCGGTTGGAATCACATCATTCTTCGTTTGTCTTCCCCCTATCGTCAGAAATCAGACTATTAGAGACAAAAAACATAATACCACGACCCAAATATTCTATAACGAAATTTTGGTATCGACCGTATTTTATGATGTATGTATTCAAATACGCGCCTCAGGTTATCAGAGTTAGAGAGTCATCAAGGTAATAGTTGCATCTTTTCATCAAAAGACACATTCTACTGTCGCACCCTTTCAGGATGTTCATAACCTTCAATATATATATATATATATTATGTTGTACGGATAGTCGCTCGGGAGGATTTTGATTGGAGATTTTGAATAGTAGTAGATTGAGATTGTACAATTAATAAAACGTCATATATGATTACACCGAATCTCATGAAATATTTAGAAGTGTTATATGCTCTTATTGAGCTCAATTATTGTTCTACATTAATGTAGCTTGGAATTTATCAGACCCATCCAGAGGAATCCTAACGAATGGCTTTTGGGACTATAAAAACATGGTGTGTCTTCCTTTGGACAAACACATCTTAATGCCATCGGATGCTCTCATATTAAATGTCCATGAAGGCATGAAATGGGAAGAGTGTAATGGAGGTGCAAACATAAGGGCAAAAGCAAGAGTGTAAAAAAACATGCAAGTAAGTCTCTCTCTCTCTCTCTAGTTTACATTTTAGGGTTTCGTTTGTGGGAGAAAAAACACAAAAGCAAGGATTTCCATTTATAGAAACTTGAGGGTTTTTTAAGGGCAAACACTTAGCTTTTGACCTTTGTGTATATTTGGAGAAATGGAAACTCCTTCAATGTTTCTCCCCACTCTCTTATTAAATATTAATACTATTGATTTCATCCATCTCTCTTCTCGTCCACTGCACAACCATTAGTGACAAGTTGCTTTATTTTTATAATGAAATATGAATATGTATTTCATCAAGTAATGATCTTTTTGGAACCAAGAAAAAAAATCCAAGATCAAGTGGTCAAGCAAGAGATTGATCCAACTTGGATTTTTGCGTTTGATCTTTTTAGAATAGAAATATCGATTTATCATATATTTTAGGGTAAATCTCATTAAATATCTTGAATTTGTAAAATGATGGAAAACTAGTTTTTAAATTTTTCGCGTGACAAATTTATTTACAAATGTGCAAAATATATCGTTATAATTCTCAAATTTGTTAGAAAAACTTTGATGATGTTGATATACAAAATGACATTTAGAAAGTTTGTGAATTATAATAAAATATTTGTAAGTTTAAAAAATTTTAATTGGATTCGCCGTATATTTTATTATGTACGAAAATTAGAATTCTAACTAGGGTAAGTATAAAAGTCTCACGATTTATCATTATTCTTTTGTAATATCAGAACAAAACAATTGAATAAAAATACTAAATATTACCGTTATCCATAAAGATGAAGTATTTATTATCTCGTACATATTCTTACCAATTCTTGTATATGCTCAAATAAAATATTCTTTTTTTAATAAATAATACGTTATATTCCTCTTCAATTGAACAATTCAGAAGAAATGTTATCCAACGAACAGCTCCCACGTGGCATCTCGGGGTCCAAAAAACTTAATTTAACCACAAAGTTTAGTTTTACTCATATTCATATGAGTTTTGAAATATTTATTTGTATAAGGGAGGCACGGTCACGGACTAGTTCCATAACGCCGTACCATTCGGCTACGACACAGCAACTTATGGGTTATTTTTATTATTAACCGAATAATCGAATCGAATCGAATAAACTATAACCGTAATCGAAACGAATTTGGTATAAAAACTAAATGGCTGTAATTTTTCTAAATGCGAAAAACTAGAACCGAATTGAATAAAAAATATTGAAAAACCGAAAATTCATTTGAATAATTGAGTTTTATATCAATAAACAAGCGAATCCGAACCAAACCACAATAAAATCGAATCGAACCGAATCAAATCTCATATAAAAACCGAATGATTGTAATGTTTTTATAACCGATATAACTGAATTGGAATATAATCGAACCCAAACCGAAATAGTCACCCTACAAGTTAAGAAAAATGGGTTAGAGAAATACTCCACCTGTAATGACATTTACGTTGGAAGAAAGAAAAAACAAATACAAATACTGAATAATGAATACCATACGCTTGATTTTGAATAATTATTGAGGTTTTCAAAATAAAAGAGGAGTATCCAAATAGACAGTCGTCGAAGGGTCCACTTAGGTTTTGTCCTAATGCAAGGCTGGACATCACACTGATCCTTTGTCCTAACAGATTTCCACTTCCTTTATATTTTGGCCCCAACAATGATCCTTTGTGCCCAACTTTGATTCCCATCACCGAATTCTTTCTTAAACCGAATCTTAACCGAATTAAAATTGTCGTAATGGTGAGTCGAATATCAGTGGCAGATTTAGAAAGAAAAATAAATATTGAAAAAAAAACACAAAAATAAAAATTGATTGGTATACAACAACATATTTTAATTTATTTTTATAAAGAAATTAATTTTAAAATCACCAAGAAGACGAGATGTTCGCCACCCACCCAGGCCCAATTATTTTCAATTTTCATTCATATATATTTTTTCAAACAAACAAACAAACATTGTTTAACGATGATAGTCCATGGGCCTACACAGCTAGTTTACGGGAACACACTTTGGGCTTTTAGTCAATGATGGGCCCTTAATGGGCTGAACCAATAGATATTAACTCCACTTGTAATAAGATACAATCTGTATTGTTAATGGATTAGGGGTGTTAGTGAATCACATTTTTTTTTTTCTTTGTTACCACATTTTCTTTGATAGAACAATATATTATTAAATATGTAAATATATTCGGTATACTGAAGTGTTGTACATTCAGATATTTAATTATCAGGATCTACCAATCTTGATGGCAAAAACATGAATGGCCAGTTAATTAATTATACACGCACAAACGAGGGTACAACACAAAAATCCTAGTTCATTATGTGTAGAAATTAGAAAATATATATGTGCATTTTTTTTAATATGAAATGCTGGTTTATTCATCAAAAGAATGTACAAAAGTTTCTCAAACAAAGTTATAAATTTATTTAAGGTGCTAAGGTTCGTCAATTATATATATAGTGAATATCTCTAATAAGTTTTTCAACTAGATAGTTACAAATTATTCTTTTTCCCTTCTTACAAATACAAATATGTTTATGGAACAAATTCGATGGTTTTTATTTCCGTAATTTAAAAATCTATCAAACCATTTTTTTTATAAACTATGCATGTGAGGTAGGCTTTTGAATGGTCTAATCTCGTAGATATGATCTTTAGAAGACCAAGATAAACTATTTTAAAGTTATACTAATAACATAGTTAATTACATGACACTCACGCATAATCATGTTGTAATAATCTAATGGGGTCAAGGTTAGGGTTTGAAAGTACCGAAAATTACAGTTATACCCTCATTAACACACAAAGACTAGTCATAGAATGGATAAATTGGGGGTTTCAAGAAAGTTTTATTTGGTCCAACAGTCGTGCCATAGGCATGTGGACCTTAGGGTCCATCGAGATGACACAAAAATTATGGAAAGTGAAAAAAATTTAAATACAATATAAATCATGAAGTGAGAGGCAAAGCATGCATCTCTAGGTATTATGTGCAGAGCTCATCCTCGTTGGGTTTCGTGTTTCTTGTTTTCTTGTCATGTTTTGCCTTTCCAAAGACATCGTTAACCTTTGTTATTGCAACAGCTTCTTTTAATTAGATACCATGCAAACCCAATTATTATATATATATATATATATATATATATATATATATATAATGGTTGCTTTTTTAAATATAAATTAAATTTGGTGAGGTCTGAGCCAATAAATCTTCTGTGTTTGTACAGAGAAATCGCATGTTTTCCTCGTAACCCAACTACAAAAAACACTTGCCCGGTCCACTAGTTACTTTCATTATTTATTTCATGTAGGTTAAATGCTATATATGTCGATGTTAATGGCTCTTTTGTCATAAACTTTATTTTGGGTATAAATTTTACCCTACCAAAAACATGAAAATGGGTAGTGTGTATATATATATATATATGTAGAGTGTCTTCTACAAAACCTCTGGATGAAGTGGAGGCTTTTGAAGACTCTGCATAAAGCAGAAGCTTTGGAAACGCGGAGGGGCAATTCTGTAATTTGTATGGCCGAAAACATTAGGTCGCAAATTAGGGTTTCGTCATTCGACGAGTGTTGTTGAGGTTTGCTCTCTCTTTTTCTCTCTCACGGCGATTTTTCGATCCGTGAAGATCGGAACCGATTCCGGTCGGTTTTCCGGTGTGTTTATCTTCTGTAACCCTAGATCGAACACTTCCTCTTCCCGAGACGTAGGCACCGAGCGTTAGAGCTCGGTACCGAACTCGTATATCTCGTGTCTCCCTCATCTCTTCTCGATTCTTGGCTCAAACGAGGGTGAAATTCGGAGTGAGTCTGTGAGGGATCGAAGGCCGGGAACCACAACAAGTGGTATCAGAGCCCGGTTACGGGCGAGGCGCGGCGAATCGGCGGCGGAATCGCGGCCGAGGTAAGTCAAGGTTCCCTGGGTCTCGAGTCTGAGCGTTCTAATCCGTTATTCGAGTCGCTTCAGGCAAGAAACGATATCGGGGAGGCCATCGGTGACAAGATCGGCGGCCGAAGACGGCGGGAACGGCTCAGATCGGCGGCGAGAACTTCGAAGAGGCTCGGATCTAACTCGGATCGAAGATTCGGACGAGTTACGAGGTGACTCAGGTAAGTTTTCGAGTTTGCGTGAGTCGATCTAGGGTTGGGTGGGGAGAACCGGTGAAAAACCGGCGGAAATCCGGCGGAATCGGCCGTAACTCACCGAGTCACGGCTGAGTCGGATTCCAGGGCTGAGTCAACGACCGAGTTGACCGAGTTAACTCGGCGGCTAACGTTTCCGAAATTAGGGTTTTCGGTTTAGACCGGTTTAGCCGGTTTAAATTCGATTTGGTAATTAAACCCGGTTCAATTTAAAATTGAACCGGTTTAGGTCGGTCTGGTCAAACCGTTGACCAAAATTGGTCAACAGTTGACCGGTTAGGTCAAACCGGACCGGTCCAGGTCAATTGGGCCGGTTCAGGTCCGGTTTGGGGTCAATTGGACCGGTTCAGACCGGTTTGGGTCAGTCCAGGTCCGGTTTAGGTCGATTGAGTCCGGTTTGGGTCAGTTCAGGTCCGGTTTAGGTCGATTGAGTCCGGTTTGGGTCAGTCAAGGTCCGGTTTAGGTCGATTGAGTCTGGTTTAGGTCATTCTAGGTCCGGTTTAGGCCAATTGAGTCCGGTTTAGGTCAATTGAGTCTGGTTTAGGTCAATCTAGTTCCGGTTTTGGTCAATTCAGGCTAGGTTAGGCTGGTTTTAAGTCTAATTAGGGTCTGATTTGTTCGGTTCTGTCTAATTCAGACTGGTTTAGGTCAATTAAGTCCGGTAGAGGTCAATGTAGGCCGGTTTAGACTTGGTATAGGTCTGACTTAGGTCTGATTTGTCCGGTTAGGGCTAGAATTGTCCAGGTTTAGGTCAATTGGGTCCGGTTTAGGTAAATTTAGATCGGTATAGGCTGAAATAGGTCTGATTTAGGTCTGGTTTATCTGTTTAGGACTTGTATTGATCATGTTAGGGTCTGAATTCGTGGTTAGGACTAGATTAGATCTGTTTTAGGGTCTGGAGTGTACAATTAGGACTAGAACTAACTGATTTAGGGTATGATAGGGTCTGTAGTGATCGGGTTACCCTGTTAGGACTGTTTAGTATCCAATTTGGCTGGGTTTAGTGAAATTCACTAGGGTTAGACCTGTTTAGATCTCGGTTTAGCTGATGTGGGTCATAGATTCCGGTTCTTTCTGTTCAGTATAGGTCTAAATAGGTGGATTTGACTACGTTTAGTTGGGTAAGAGGTCGGGTTAGACTTAAATAGGCTGGTACAGGTCTGTAATAGACGAGTTTAGGTCTGATATAGGTTTGTAAGTGCTGTTTAGGTCTTGATTAGGTCTGGTTTAGCCAAATTTGGATTAGTCTAGCTTAGTCTAGGTCTGATCAGTAGGTAATTAAGTCAAAATAGGCTTGGTTAGGTCTGATTAGAGGTTTAGAATGTCTATAGAGACATTGTCTAGGTCTGATCAGATTAGAATCTGATTGTAGACTTAGGTATTATCTAGTTTAGGACTAGATAGGACTCCTAAGTACCAGTTTTGAGTCATAGAGTCCGGTACATTGACCGATTAGGTCTGATTAGTTGGGATTTGACTAAAACGGGTTGGTTTAGGGGTTGGTTATATCTAGGATCACTAGATATAGGTCTGTAGGGGTCGGTTTAGATCAGGGCAGGTCTGTAGGAGTAGATTTTAGGCATATATAGGGTCTGATCAGAATTAAATTAGATCAATTAGGCTTAGTTTAGGTCTGATTAGGGTGCTAAAAGTCTAATCAGGGGTTGGTAAGTCAATAGGGTTGGCTTAGGATTGTTGATTAGGACTTTTTTAGGTGACTAACTAGGACTTAGGTAACTAATCAGGGGTTGGTTAGGTCAATTAGGATTGGCTTAGGTCTGATTAGGGTTTTTCCAGTCTAGTTTGGGCTTTTGGTTGTCTAACTAGGGCTGTTAGGGTCTAGATAGCACTTGGGTAGGTCTGATTAGGACTCTGTGAGGGACCGGGTAGACTCGGGATCGTAGGACTGGTTAGGACTTTGTTGGGGGCCATGTAGACTCGGTGTTATAGGTCTGATTAGACGTAGTCAGGTCCGGTTAGCCTTAAGTTAGGTCTGGTTAGACGTAATCAGGTCTTAAAGTAGGCTGTGTTTCGAGTCTAATAGGTCGGTTAGGCAAAATTATGCCTAGGGTAAGTCCAATCAGGTTTGTGCGAGAGTCTAGGAGGTCGGTTAGGTAGTAATATACCTTGTGTTAAGTCCAATCAGGTCTGGTTTAGAGTGTGTTAGATCCGTTTAGGTAATATGTACCTAGGGAGATGTCCGGTTAGACTTGGTTTAAAGTCCGTTAGATCGGGTTTAGGTTGAGTGCCTAGGTTAAGTCCAGTTAGGTCGTGTTCTCTAGATCTTGTAGGTCTGATTAGGTAGAGACGTACCTAGGTTTAGGACCGATAGACTAGGGTTGGAGCGTGTTTAAGCACGGCTAGGTAGAAATATACCTAGGGTTAAGTCCTCTAGGATTCGGTCTCTTCCCTTAGGTCATGGTTTAGTCACTCCTAGGGTCAGTTAAGTCACTTCCAGGTAGAGTCTTTTTTAGACTCAGATTATATCATCCTAGGATACTTCTAGGGTTACCAGTTAGTCCCCGGTTAGTAGACACGGTAAGGGATAAATCATCCCTTAGGAGAAAGTCGGTGAGGTGAGCCAAGATACTCCAGCTCGGGAAACCGAGGTTATGGGAGGCCACACGATTCATTTCTCTTGGTCAATAGGACCAAAGGTTAATGCATCGGGTACTCCGGGTCTCAAATAAGAGACAAATAAGGAGTCGAGTGCTAGGAACCTCATGTTTTGTAATTCTCCAGTAGGATGTGCCTTGTAGTGAGGTCTCGGATGCAAATCCGAACCCTAGGTGTCGGTAGAGGAGAAAAGGGTAGCGGTTAGGATGATGGAGTTAGATTTTCTAACTCGGGATACCCCGAAAGGGGTATGGTGGAAGGACTAGGGGTCTCGGGCAAACCCGAGAAATCGGGTTGCAGGAGTAGGCCAAGGACCAGGTGGAGTGAGTGGTTCCGCGGGTAGGTAGGGATACTACATGGAGGATTTGTAGATCCCGGATGATGAGGTAGGGAGAGTCCGAGGTAGAAGGACGTGTTGACCTCGGAGGAGTAACCGAAGATGCTTCGGTTCTCGGTGGTAGGTCAGGAGGTGAGGACTCCACATTTAGCTGGAGCTTCCTCGGGTAGGATGCTCAAGAGATGGTGTGAGCTGGGAGGTGTCGGGATTCACCGGGGTAGAGTCGGTGTAGGTTTGGAGCGCTAGAACACTCCCTCTCGAGGTGGAGCACGTGCACTCACGTGTCTCATTCTCGGTGGAGCATCATAGATGACTAGGATCGTTTTCACGGGACAAAACCGTGAGACAATTCTAGTTGGCAGGTTAGGGTCCGTGGGTAGAAGTCACTAACTCATAGGTGGTGTAGACTCTACGGGGATCCAGGGCTAGGTTGTCTAGCAGGTTCGATAGTATGACTCAGGTTAGTCTCAGGGCAGTCGGGTTAGACTCGGGAGACGGGTAGATGTCGGGGTTAACTCTCGAGGGTGCACAGGTGAAGTTTTAGACTTCATCGGAGAGAGTTATGTAGACGGTCTAGAGAGTCATATCTATTCGAGGTCATTTCGTTAGTCTTCGGAAACGGGAGGTGTCGAGGGATACTCGGACACTCGTTTTTTGGGTAGACTAGGATTTGCGTGTTTATATTGTTTATTCACGCTGAGACGTACTTATGGTACGCTCGGTAAGAACTCTCCTAATAACGGTGTTCCAAAACGCCTTGGATCATGCCGGGAGGGAGAGTTGAATGGAAGTAAAGGGAAGTGCTAGGGTTTAGGTTTGGCGTAGTTTTCTTCGTGTTTTTACTTTTGCAGGTTTTGCAGAAGAATGTGGAGATTTGTAGAGTGTCTTCTACAAAACCTCTGGATGAAGTGGAGGCTTTTGAAGACTCTGCATAAAGCAGAAGCTTTGGAAACGCGGAGGGGCAATTCTGTAATTTGTATGGCCGAAAACATTAGGTCGCAAATTAGGGTTTCGTCATTCGACGAGTGTTGTTGAGGTTTGCTCTCTCTTTTTCTCTCTCACGGCGATTTTTCGATCCGTGAAGATCGGAACCGATTCCGGTCGGTTTTCCGGTGTGTTTATCTTCTGTAACCCTAGATCGAACACTTCCTCTTCCCGAGACGTAGGCACCGAGCGTTAGAGCTCGGTACCGAACTCGTATATCTCGTGTCTCCCTCATCTCTTCTCGATTCTTGGCTCAAACGAGGGTGAAATTCGGAGTGAGTCTGTGAGGGATCGAAGGCCGGGAACCACAACAATATATATATATATATATAGATAGATATATATAACTGATGTGAACAACTCAAGTGGTATTCTTCGGTTCAAAAGGGTTTTACACTCACCTCGTATTGAAATAATAATTTATGTGCTCATATGCTCATTCAATTTTATTTCGAAAATTTAATTAGAAACTTAGTAAAGCAAGAATTATCCGCAACATCGATGATCATGTACGTATATACATTAGCAGCACTAATATCAAGTCTCTTCAATACTATTAAGTTTTAGTTTTATTTATTTAAACTAATTCATATAAATCAATATTAATTTGATGGATGTATCTATAATAAAACAAAATCAATGTTTTCTATAATTTTAATATTGGTATCCGTGTATCCAATATTATTCTGAAATAGATCACAAAGCTGTTCTCTTTAAAAACCCACCGGTTATAGAATTTGATCATCGGGTATGTTAGTGCTGAACCATGGTCATTAAACATGCGTTCGTATTATAAAGTTTCAACAAATATTATCTAAAAAAAAAAAGATGCAACAAAAATTTCAAAACATAAAAAAAAATTACTGTGGGTAAACCCTAGAAGAGAGCATTAATTTTTTTTTTTTTGATGGGGTCTCGGGAATGTTATAGAGTGTGGTGAGAGAAATTAAATTAACCGATGGCGTGAGTCATGACTGTTTGTGCATGGATAGTTTTTTCACTAGGGTTTTCAATATTATAATCGTAACATTAGAAAATAATATATTTTTTTCAAGTTTAATAAATAAATAAAAATACGTATTTTTGGTCTGCTATGTAAGCTCGTGCTTATGAGCCTTGGTTCTCGTGAAAATAAAAACAGCTACGTTTAACAAATCCCTTGAGCCATGTGGGAGCAAAGAGCACCTTGAACTACGTGTCACAAGTTGTCAAACATATTAACCCCTCTCTCACAAGCCAAAACCCTATTTATCATCTATCTATATATATATATATTCTTTTCATGTTCAACCACCTAAATTTAATCCGTTTGTTATTTAATTAATATATTTTCATTTTTATACAACATTAAGTTTTCACCATCTATGATGCTGAAGATAGTTATTTAAATATGCAAAAAGTAATCAAATTACACCAAATATCATGTAATTATATCTAAAATAAATCTAAACTAAACATTATATAATTTCGATTACTGTATATCAAATTAACTAAATTTAAATTTAATATAAAAATAATTTAAAGAATAGAATAAAAAGAAAAATATTTCAAAAAAATATATATTTCAAATAAAAATTAAACTTAAAAGCTAATCAAATGAAATCGAACAGAAAATGATATAAAAACTAAATTGATAATTTCTTTAAATAGAAAAACCGAAATCCAAAAATGAACCTACCAAAGGAAATGTCACCTCTAATATACCGTCTTAATTTTGTCGTCGTTATCTTAGGCTTTGATTGATCTGTGTGGTAACATGTTTTACATGATTGCAGCTATTTGAACATATTTTGTATTTTCTTATGATCGATGTTTAATATAATTTGAAAAAATGATATATTCTTCTGGTTGTGAATATAATTTGGAGGATAAATCACCAAAATATATATCAACTATATAAAATAATTGGATGGTTTCAGATTATAGTTTTACATAGTTTTTTAGTAAGCAAAAATTGCAATTCAAAAGAATTTGTCTGTATCACTACAAAAATCATAACCAATTTCTTGGTTATAGTGAGAAAGTACAACATCATATGAAACAATATTGTATTTTAAAATTATTATATATTATCATACGAAGATAACACTATGATCGTCTTGATTCCCTCTTACTCAGTTATTATATATTTTTCATGTTCATACTATACTATATATTAAACAACTTAGGATTATAAGAGACAACCATATATATGAATTTCTATGGAGAATATGATGATTTATTCTTTTGCAAATGATATATATATCCAATATGATATAATGTGCTGTTGTTAGTTGTTAGCTAAAAATTTGTAAGCTGTGCACAAGTATATTAAACTCTATTTTATATATAATCGGGTTAGAGAATGTGTATTCAATTGACCTATAATGTATACACGTGAGCTTATACGGCCAAAGATGCTGAAAACATGATGTATAAACCGTTATTACATATTAATACCGTTTATATATTTTCCAAATTTAAAAATCGATGTATTTTAAAAACCATTTTTGAAATTGCTAACGAATAGAAAAATACGTGGACGAGCCTATGTTTTCATCGCATGTAGACTGATTTAATATTTGCATGGCACGAACTTCAAACGAATGAGAGGAGAGGGCCTCGACCCGAAGACAGGACGAGGCGTAGATGGGCTTTCTCTATTTTCATAATATGTATAAATAATAATAATAATAATAAATAATATTTGTTATAACATTTATTATAAATTATTTTTGTTTTGTATCGGTGTTTGACTATCAACTCTCACTTGACAAGACATGTCTTGTGTGCTAAACCATCGTAGGCTGACGTAAACTCTTCCCACTTTTGTTCTTATCATCCATCCATCACTTTCTTTTTCAAACACTAAAAAACCAAATAAATATTTATTTTTTCGTTTTTTTTATACATTTTCATGATTTTTATCTTATGAATTATGATCATGGAGAAGAGAAACCATCGAGAGCTTCTCGACGTAGATTAATACGATTTGATTGTTTGATAAATCTAATCAATATATTTTAGAAATGAATTTTCAAACAAATTTTAAAAGTAATTACGGTTATATGAAAATAAAATAAAACCACAAACTAACCGATTAGCACAAGATGTCTAAACAATACATTAGAAACATTTCATCATAGATTTTTTTTTCTTTCTTAATTTTCTCTAAATCTTCTTCGGTCGCTCTCCCTAATATGCGTTCTTATGTTACATTAAACTTTGTTGTCTTAATTTTAGTAAAAACAAATTATGGTTCTAGATCGAATTAGGGCATTTGACCTTCATATAACTTGTTGGTTGAAAATCTTTTTTTCTTTCATGCTAATGAAATGGGCAGCAAGGAAAATAACGGTTAGGAATTTGCATATTATAGACAACAATCTAAAAATTTAATAATTTTTTGTAAAAAATTTTTAAAAGTTTACTTATAAATGTAACGAATTATTATTAATGTGTTTGTTCTTGACAAAATTAAGAGGATTCAATGATAAACAAAAGACAAACAAACAAAATTTCGTTAAGAAAACATCATCAAATTGAATAATTAAAACGCCACAAGAGTAGTTCACAAATCACCAATCTCATGCAATTCATGTAACCGAATGTGTTTAAATCTGTAAATAAGATACTTATTACTCCCTCCTTTTCAGATTAGATGACGTTTAAGAAAAATAATATTTTATCCCAAATAACCTTATTTATTGTATAGATAATTGTTAAATCTATTGTATAAGTATTATTAACTAAGGATAAAATTGAAAAAATATTAAAAATTACATTAAAATCTGAAAACGTTATTTATCTAAAATGAAACAGAACAATTAGTTATTAACAAGACTATTTTGCTTATTCTTCTGTTTTCTTTGGCACGAAATATTTTCTTCTCCTTTTTTAAAATATTCAATATTTCCAATGAATTTATTAGATTACCTCAACGAAACGAGAAGATCCTTGTAATAAACTAAAAAAACACACTCGAGCATATGATTTTAAAATAATTTCGCGGAATATATTTCAATTTTATGGTTCCAAAGTTTCCTCTCGGAAACACGCATCATAGACGGAGATAGACGCAATCATGCGTTATCCTAGGCTTTTTTGTTTTGTTATATTCGTATAAATATTGTGTATACATATATATATATATACATATATATAATACAAGTATTATGTATAAAAGATTGTGTATAGTGTATCTTTTATTTTCTAAAAAAAGACAAGTTTAATAAATATGAGAGGGGTTTGGGGGACCAATTTGAGATTTCGGAATCAAATGGGTAAAGTCAAGTCCTCTAATAATTAAAGGCTCGAATGGACATAGCCGAGTTTGTCACGTGACTCTCATTTATTTATTCTATTCCTTTTTTTTTTTTATTAAATTGATTTTGTAATATATTTTCAATTTCACAGCTGTTTTTTTTTGTTTTTATAAATTCAGGTTTTTTTTTTTGTGAAAAAAGATATTACAACAATCCCCATCCCATCAATGCGAATAGTGTTATTTTTGCGTAGTCAACAGAATTTCCATGCAACTCATTTCTAAAATTTAATTTTATTTATGATTTATAATGTTAATATTAGTACATTTTTAATTCTAAAATTTTTTCGTACGTAGAGTTTCATAGATTTTTTTTTTTATAACGCAATCGTTGTTGACGCCAAAACTATAGATATGTAGTATATGGTTTCAAATTTTATAATGTGGTTGTTAATTTTGGTGAAGCAGGCATTTCCTTCTCAAAAAATAGGAAACAGCCACCAAAAAAGAATAGAGATTGTTGAATATTGTAAAATTGTATATCTAGATACCATTTAAAATGTTGGCCATGATTCCAATCAAATATTAGATTTATTCATGTCAATCAAGTGAAATAACATTTTATATTGTTTTTACGTAATGAATTTACTATAATATTTATACAATAAGCTTAATTAATAATCTTAAAATTAGGGGTCAATCGACCCGACCTTAGCCTGCACTCGTTCTGAAGGTTCTGGATCCGGGTTCATATTGACCCGATTTTTTTGGGTTTATATAACTAAATATGAAACTTAACTTTATAGATTTCAGGTTCGGTTTGGATCGGATCGGCCCAATCAAAATAATTCATAAATATATATTTTTTTCTTTTTTATTAATATTTTTAAAAAAATATCGAGTTTTTGGGTCAATTCGAATCGGACCCGAATACCGGTTTGAGAATGATATGAAAATATGAATTTTTTGGACCAAAAATCTTAAACCAGAAATCTATTATTTTTCGGATTGAATTAGACCGGACTTCAAATTTCGGATCTAAATTGACATTCTATTTAAAACTCTGATATTCACAAATTTGTACGCAACTGTATATATATCTGGTAATTCCATTAAATGTAACATAATGTATTTGAGTTATTATTATATCAGATATGCATAATAATTATTTTATTTTCAAACTTACAAACTAAAAGTGAAATACAAAATTCTCTAAAAGCTATGGATAATAACCAATAATACGATACCACGAAGATCAAATGATTCTGTCTCGAACCAAATAACTCAGGAGCAATTGATTTTTCTTTTCTTTTCTTTTTTTAATTTTTTTACTCGAAGTACAAAACTACAAATAATTTAAGAGGGAGACAAGGAACGTGTACGAGCGCGAGGACGAAGATAAGGTTAAATTGGACGCTTGGGAAGGTGCCACGTAGGCAACGGGTCCCACATTGGCGGATGAAAGTGACACAAGAGCGTGTGGGTCCCACGGAGCCTTGTGTCGGCAAATCGGGGACGAAGAGTTCTCTTCTCTTCTCTTATCTCTTTCTAGCTAAAACTGTGCCGTTTCGCATTTCCCTCATTATTTATTTACTTTGTATCCAAATTCTCTAATAAATTCACTCTTTTGTAATAATGTTTCATGGAAAAGATGGATAAAACGGATAAATTTACAACAACAAAAAACTCCACAAAATGACGAGATCAATTATTAAAATTATAAAGATATTTTTTTTAAAAACATTAGAAATGAATCTAATAACATATAAAATGTATATATACTATAAATACTTGGATTAAATTTTATCATAAAGTTTGTTTTGGATGGAAATAAGTCACCCCACAAAAGCAGACAGAGAGAGTGGATCCACTTGGGATTTTTATTTTCACCGCACCAATTTCTCGACTTGTCAACATCGTTCATCTCTCTCTAAAGTTGGTTATGTATGGTTTGTGTTTATAAAATTGGATTGAATAATATATATATATATATAATTATAATCCAATTAAGTTTCATGGGATGATTATGATTTTCTTTATAATGCGCCATTAGCTATGTAAACATGCTTTCGTATATGCCTAAACATCTCACCATGTACATGTTCCACTTCAATACAAATCACTTTTACACACAAAAAAAAAAATCCGAAGCTAAAAATAAACAATCCAAAAATCGATTTTTTTTTTGTTAGAAAGCTAACATCTTTATTAATAAAACCATAATCATCCCATATAATCTAATAGAAAGATCATAATCATAACTCATCGAATATAATATAAAAATCGAATATTAAATATAGTTTTTAAAATAAAAGAATCATTAGAAACGAACCCAAAAAACAAAATTTATACTATGATTTTCTTATGTCGATTATTATTATTATTACAAAACCCCAAATATCCGACGATGGTTAAGAAAACATGAATGTCGATGTTTTTTTTTTGTTTGTTATCCAGGAGATTCACCTGAATCTTCGGCCCAACCTACATCTTCTAGGCCCGGAAGCAGCCTTTAGAGGTTCGGCGGCAAGGGTCCAGTGAGCAACACCCTCCGAACTGAGAAAAACCCCCTCCCTCCCCATCCGTTGGTTTCGAACCGACGATCAGAACCCAGAGAGCAACACCCTTTCGCCACTTAGCCACCCACGGATGGGTGTGTGGCCGATTTTCTTATATATGCCGATTTTTTTTATATTATAGATCTATGAGTGTGTGATTGAGTGAATACATTTTTTCTTTAATAAAACAAATTGTTGGTGTATAACTGAGATACACTTCTACGATTATGAAACATACGGTACATACCCTCCCCACGTAATATATATACCGTATGTACCGTATGTTTCATATATAAAATATGTTCGAATACCATGAGTGAAAACATATTCGGTGGCATTAAATAGGTGTACCGCTTAAAGAAAATTAAAGATCCATGAAAATTTGGTTCGTAACAATACCACGAATTTATTTTCTTCGGAGTTCAGAGACCAACTATTTCAATTCATTGAGTCTGATTTTTTTTTTTTGTGTGTGTATATATTCCGTTTTAGAGTAATTATAATAACAAGACCACCTTCTCAACATTTATACTTCAGCAAAGTCTAACTGTTGAGATATACCGGATCTTAAAGAATATTACGAGATATATCATATAATTGAGATCTTATCAAATCTGGAAAATATATATTTAAGAATATTTATTATTATGTGTACTTTACTTATTCAAATGTAAGACTCTCATCTATTTATATGTTATTTTGACTATCAATATAAATATCATTCCGCAAATTTTTATATGGTATCAGAGCCTGATTTTTTTCTAATTTGTTGTTCTTTTTATAAAAATGATGATCGATAATGAGAGTGAAGATGAAGATGATGATATACTGATCCAGTGGTAATATCATTTCGAGTTTTTTTTATTAAGAATAAGAGAGTCATTTTATTTTTGTTTTTTTTTTCTCTCATAATCTCACATGTTTCTAAAGATTATTTGCATAACCGCCAATCATTTGTTTGATTTTTTTTGCATAGCCACATGTTGTCATTAAACACTTTCGCATAGCTGCCTTTCAATATCGGATGAATCAGAGTTATTCCCGAGACTTCTTTCTGCACCGCGATTGTCGTCCTTTTTTTTGTTATCATCAAACTTTTGTGCGTGGTGCCAAAGTTGCAGCGCAATCGTTTGTTTGATTTTTTTTAGTTATGATTGACACAAGTTCGCAAGGTGATATGGTTCAAACGGCATGCGTTTGATCATCTTTTCAGCAAGTTGGATGTTTCATTATCTTCCACGCTCCAACTTGAAGGGGGATGTTGAGATATACCGGATCTTGGAGAATATTACGAGATATATCGTATAATGGAGATCTTATCAAATCCGAAAAATATATATTTAGGAATATTTATTATTATGTGTACTTTACTTATTCATTCAAATGTAAGACTCTCATCTATTTATATGTTATTTTGGCTATCAATAAAAATATCATTCCGTAAATTTTTACACTAACAACAACCATAATAATTATTATTAATTTATTATTGAAGAAATTTAAATGTATATTGCGTTTTTTTGTAATCAGTAAAATTCTTAACATAATAAAAATATTGGAACTAAACAGCAAATATTATAATAAATAAATCTAATACTATGTAAATTGTATAAAATTTTCAATATTCTTTATAAATTCATGAATGAATTTTTTTAAATTACCCTTATTCTATAATCTACGAGAATTCTTTTATAATATCGATGATCATGAGTAAAATGGAATCTAAATATATTTATTAGAACTTTTGAAATAAATTAAAACGTCATTTTGCATTCGTTTTGTACTAGCAAACCAAATTTACGAAATAGGGATAAATCTCACTCTTTTGACGTGATCACTCTAAAAAAAGAAAAGATTAAAATTATAATCAACGTTCAATGTACTTAGTATAGTAAATTTTTATTACGTGTTCAATAATTAAGAGAAGTTCGATTAAATAACTAACAATATCCATATATAATTTACGTAAACTATATATGATAATCGTTGTTGATCAATCACACCCGCGAACTTCTTTTTCAATGAGGAAACAAAATATAAAAAACAAAACATTTGGAGTTAATTCATTTAAGAAAACTTATCAATATATCACAAATGAGAAAATAATTTGTTTTCGTAATTAAATTGATTAATCCTTTTGAAAATCACTAATCCGCTTTATTGTTATAATTAATAGTAAATAAACAGCACTACATTTTTAATTATTTTGACTAGATTTAATTGCATGAGAAATAGCATTGTTGCTATATATAGAAACTAAGGTACTAGAATGCACTTCCCCTTTGACCGTCGGGCCATGTTCTAAGGAGATGTATGCATTAAAAAAAATACGTGCCGTGCTTTCCAGCTTTGACAAAAATAGGCACAAAAATAAGAATAAAATTAAAGATTTGTAATAAACACAACACAATAACTCTCGTACATACACACAAAAAGTCACAGAGTGTATATATATATATATATATATATATATATATATATATATATTCATGTATAGCATAAAGTGTTTTAATATCCAATCTATTAGATTGTTCGTTGATTAATAGCATTCGGAAATAAAATATTTTTATACCCAACTTATTTTTATTATACATTTTGATATCTAGACTTTTTTTACGTTTTAATACCTCATTTGTTTTCAGTGCACGTTTTTCATACCTATTTTTGTTATAATATTATGGAATTTACTCATCATGGCATGAGAAATAACATCATCTCATCATCATCATCATCATCATCATCACTCCTCGCTATATTTAATGTTTAATATATTATTTTCAATAAATTAAGTTAGATATTTCACCAACACATAAACCGATAGTATTAAAAAATACGGTTTGGAAAGCTGTATGGTAATTTTTGTTTCATTTATTTTTCACCCTTAATTATTGATATCTTTAATTTTTTGCACTCCAATTTATTGTTAAAGGTGGCGTGAATAATTGTACTACGTAGAAGTTGACAACATAACGTTTGCTCTGTAATAAATATTTTTTGCTCTTTTATTAAATAAGCACATTTATGAATCGTTTACCATCTGATTTTTCCCCAACATCTTATATGTTATTGAATTTAATTTCTGAGTAATTGAATTTCTCCTTCTCTTGTCCAACCTTGGTTATTAATTTGCTTTACAGTTGAATATTAATTTGTAAACTATAAGGATTAGAATTCATACCATGCAAATATTATATAAGCGGTTAGAAATTAAATCAATGGTTGTACGTTTTTTTTTTTGGAGAAAAAAATATTAAAATGATAAATTATATGATACTTCATACAAAGTCCAATAACATTTGTCGCCTAGTAATATGGATTATCTTTTTAATATTATGAATTCAAATTATATTGTTGATCTTCTGTAACTTGGGATTGAGCGTATATCATGTATAGAAAACTATATGTACATATATGCGCACACAATATAAATTAGGGTGGTGTATATCTATTTGTATAATTAAGGTTGTTTAAGAGCCGCTGTTATTGGAAAAAAGTTTTTCAATAAATATATAACATAGGTAATTGATTGCTCACACTGTAACATTTTATCCATAGTCTATAAATAAATGTATGTATGCTATGATATTTTTCATGGTTTACGAAATAAATGTATGTAAGTTTTAGGAGCTTTTCTCTTTTTTATATAATTTTTTTGGCATCAAACGCATGTTATAAATATTAACTTGTATTATAGAGATCACCGGATTGATTTGGGGTAATGTTAATAAGGAAAATATCTCAATCCGCTCTCCATCTATTTTTAGGATCTCTACAAAGGAATTCGGTCTAAGTACACTCCTTTACATATAAAATTGTTCATAATTAAAAATTAAAATTATTGAAATTATGAAGAGTTAGAGTTATCCGTTATGTAACTATATGATAGACAAAACAAGATTTAAGGAACCAGGCTCTGATACTATATAAGATAAACAGAGAATTTGGAGGAATTGCATCTTGTTATTCACGAGTGTGTTTACATATATACACATGTGTAGTTGCTACAAATATGGAAACAGAATTGCAGAGAATCAGTTTGAATAACAATCAGATCTTGTTCTGTCTATCACTATATTCTTAATAAGATTAGTGTTAGTATTCTACTAAAATTAGTTTATAATTTTTGTATTTTTTTGTATATTGGCTGAATAAATGATTTAAAGGTTTTATTCTGTAAAATTTGAAAAAGTTGGTATGAAATAATTTACAATAAATATCTGAAAGCAAAAATTTCCAAAATCAAGAAGAGTTGGGACGACATGTTGGGAGAAGATCTTGAGAAAATATTGTAGTTAGAGAAAAATGTTGAAACTTTTGTCATTTGCTTACCCCAAAGAGAGGCCCTACGTATTTGGTTTTCCCACATTGCCATTCACAAAATCTACTTTTCGTCATTATATATACATACACATGTATATGTATGTGTATATTCAAATACATTATATATATAATTATATGTATGTATGTATACATGTATGTACACTAGCTTTGTCAAGTCAGTTTCCTTCCTCCCTCCCTCAAAGAGCCTCCCTTTTTAGTTTTTATTCATCTCCCCAATTATTTTCATTTCCAATTTTTTTTTTCCCACATTTCAGAAGCATACATAAGAAGTGCCCCAACGGAAAAGTCCATTCCCTGTCTGATTGCTTTTGCTCGAGAAAAAACCACACATAACAGTTGCTGCTTCACATCTTCCAAAATGTACGCTTTTGTTTTGCTTCGGCATTCACATGTCTCTTCCACAGCTTCTTCCCCAATGCTCTGCTTGTCGAGGAAAGTGGGTTTTTAGGCTAAAAGTTTTGAACTTTGATGGATTTTGGGTTGGTGGATTTGGATTCTTTGGTGGGTTCTTCTTCTTCTTCTTCTGGGTTTGGTTCTACTGTCTCAGATCCCCTGACAAAGCAGAAGCTGTACGGATCTGGTTTGTTTAGGAAGCAAGAAAGGCCTGTGAATGATGAGCATCATGATCATGGTGATGATAAGGATGATGGGTCTTTGAAGGGTTGCAAGAGAATGGCCAAGGCAGTTGGTGATGGTTTGTCCGGTTCAGACAACGGCAAGTCCATGTCTCTGTTAAGATCCAACTGTTCTCCTCTGTTCTCTGCCGCCGCCGCCGCCGCCGCCGCCGCTCCTCAGCATCACCCAGAAGACCAGATGCTGAGTTTCTCTTCCCCCAAATCAAATGCCCAAAACGCAAACTTGCTGTCTTATTTTCAGCTCTCAACAGTGTCTCCTTACAGTACTAGAAATGCAGGTTCGTCTATATGTCTATGCAAGTCATGTAGCGAGAGGCAATGCCTTCAGGAAGTGAAAAAAAAAGTTTTTTTTTTTTTAATTCTGGGCAAAGAAAACCTTGTCCTTTACGTTGGGAGTTTCATGATTCATCATATTTCAGTGTCTTACCAGATTTTTCTTTGGTTTTTTCCAGATTGGGTCCCTTTACATATAACCTAACTTTTCGCCCCCTTGATAGAGTATTTAATTCATGCCTTTTGCTGGTTTTTGGTGGTCCTTTTTCCGCGAGTCTTGGTTTTTCTTCAGCGATTATCAAAGAGAACACAATGGTTGCTTGCCAATGTCTGATTCTATAAAACTTCTTCAGTTCTTTCCCCCATTTTCCTCTTCATACCATGTTTCTTTTTTCCTCTTACAGTGAGTTCCAAGTAGCTCAGATTCTTGTTGTCTGTCTAAATTTTGGAGGCATAAAGTCTCTCTGTTTTCTGTTTCTATGGCGCTAACTTTTCTTTGTAACATGGACCAATGCTCTGTTTCAGGCTGCAACAATGGGTTCACACAGTCGCAGTGGATAGAGTTGGAGCATCAGACACTGATTTATAAGTACATGTGCGCTAACATTCCCATACCCTCTGCGCTGCTTTTGCCCATCAGAAAAGCCTTTGAATCTGCTGGTTTGTCTTGTTTAAGTGGAGGCTTGTTGAGGTCGAACGCCTGTAAGTCTTTCTCTCTTCTCTCTGTCCGTTTTGTCTCTTTCTCTTCTGTTCTTCAAGAAAAACAAAAGAGCAAGAAGTGGGTTTGGTCGTGGACTAAGCTTCTGTCCTTTTAATCACTTGCAAAAAAGTCAAGTAGCAGACACTGAGTTAGAGCCCAACTTCCGAGAGATCGAGTCTTATTGTGATTGAAGTTGACCAAAACAGTGAAACATATACAGGAGATTCACCATTACAAAACATAACATAAACAGTGGAGACAGAACACACCATAAGAAAAAGGAAATAAAGCTGAAAGCTTTCTTTTCCTTTTATGATTATAATTTCAAAATTTTCATCTCCTTTGTAGTTTAACATGACTTGGTGCAAACTCGTTGTAATAGAGTTTGTATACTATCTTCCTTAGGCGAATGTATCTCATTGTCTGAAAGCTTGTGGGTTGAAGAAGATGCTGTCTGTTCCATTAAGTATTAGAAAGTCTTAACTTATCAACAAACGATAACTCAATAGTATTCAAGTGTTCTGAACTGAGAAAACGTTTTGAAAGCTGCCCGCAACCCATTCTTGTTTTCTGTAGTTATGATGATGATGATGATGATGTATGTGTGTGTTTGATGTGGTGCATGAAGTGGGATGGGGAGGTTTCCATCTAGGATTCTCAAGCAACGCAGATCCAGAGCCAGGAAGGTGCAGAAGGACTGATGGGAAGAAGTGGAGGTGCTCGAAAGATGCGGTACCTGACCAGAAGTACTGTGAGCGGCACATGAACAGAGGTCGCCACCGTTCAAGAAAGCCTGTGGAAGGCCAAGTTCAAGGCCATTCCTCTTCTGCTGCCATGGCCAAGGCATCTGCCGCTGGTGGAGCAACTTGTGCCAGTGGCATTGCCTCCAAGAACACTACCACCTTTGCTCTATCACAGAATCAGCCCAAACATTCATCCATGAGTGATTCCATCAATGGGTTCGTCCTTCTGTTTTTTTTCCTTCTCACCATCCTCAGGGAATATGATTTGATTTGTTCCACCTATTTCCGAACTTGGGTTATCTTCATTGCAGTGTTTTCATGGGCAAGAACACCACGTCTGGCGAGAAACATCAAGAAATGAGTTCTATGCCTATGCTGTCTTCTAGGAATGCCAGTCTGAGGCCTGAAGATTCCAATTTCCTCTTCAAACATCAAAACCCTTTTGAAAAATCGTCATACAACGAGTTTGGTTTTGTTCCATCCGAGTCACTGCTCAACCCTTCTCCACATGGAGGATCATCTCGCTCAGTATACCTTTCTGATCAAGCAACCGAAGCTCCATCCCATCACCAGCTTCTCCAGTTTATGGACAACTGTCCTCAAAACCCTTCTCTTGCAGGATCCTCGGATTTCTTGTCAAGAAACCGGGGAAAAACTGCAACAACCACTCTAAGGTTGTCGTATGAATCAGACACTGTCCCAATGGGATTAGGAGTGCAAGGTGGGAGTAGCAGTAACATACCTCTTTCATGGGACAGTTCCATTGGAGGTCCACTTGGGGAGGCGTTGCACAACAGCAGCCAATCATCACCTACTGGAGTTCTGCAGAAGACAACCTTTGTGTCCATGTCCAATAGCAGCACGGGAAGCAGCCCGAGAGCAGACAGCGGTAGGGTCTATGAAGGGTCGAGCTTTTGCACCGACATGCTCGGGCCAGTTCCTAGCCTTGTCCACTGCTCTTGGTCTGTACCTCCCTAAACTAATGATGATCCAAGGGAGATGTACTATGAAAAAAAAACCATTTTGTTTGGGAGACTGGTTATGCTTTTTGTTCCTTTGTTTTTTAAAGTAGGCTTCTAACTTTTGGCTAGGTATTCACCATTCCTGTTATGTAGGAGCTCAAGGGGCACTTGGTTTCATGTTAACCATTTGCAATGTTGTAGTTGAGGATTATGTAACAGTCTCTGTTTTGGAAAAAGGATTTTGACATTTGATAAAATACAAGAGATATGTATATATCTCTAATACAAATGCCTCCACGAAAGCTAGAGCCGGATTGCTTTATGCTTTACATGTGAAGAATGCATACTGAATCTGAGGCAAAGCATCAGGGAAATGAAATCAGTTGATCAGAAAGCTGTAACATGAACTGCTGCAACATCTGATAATTCCTTCAAACTGTTAACTCACTTCCTCTTGCATGGGATGGGACATCATAATTTTCACTGTTTTCATGTAGATGTTTTTTACTCTCTTTAGGTAAAATCATATAGGTAAGGTTTCTATCAGAGATTTCAATCCATTTATACAGAAATTTACTTTCCAACTCTCCATCTCAAGACCAAGACAGAACCCATGTCACAGAGTTCACTCAATCCAAGGTTTTACAGTCGAACTAGGGCTTTAAACACCACCATTTTGATTCATTTTCAGGAGTTTGCTGGTCAGAGCGCAACGTGGAATTCAGCTATACAGACTATAAAGCAAGCTCCTTTGGATTTGTAAATCAAAACCCACAAATTGACATCAGTATTAGGAAATTAAAACAACCCAGAGATTCATTATGAAAATCTACTAAATCTTTAAGCTTTGCGCCCAAGATAACCCTGATTTCAGTCTCCACAACAACACTTGGACGTTAAGAGAGAGTCACGGCAGCATCCAAAGTAATTATAAAAAACAAGATCAGAGGAAAAATCTGCGTTATACCCAGAAGCAAACACACAGAAAGTAGGCGACTTTATCAAAAGAAACGTCGAAAAGAAAAATCTGAAAACGATTGGAAGAGATGGGTGTTGCTCATATTCTATGGGTAGATATTGAGTCTGTCAAGCCATTGTCAATGGCGTTTCCGTACGAGGAATTATCTTTGCGATCATCGCAACGAACCCAGAAAAGTGACGAATCTCTAGTTATAAAACCCAGAAACCGCAGAGAAAAGAAATCAGATTAGAAGCCATGGATCAGAAAACCGACGCAGGAGAACATGTTGGTTTCTCAGCGAAAGACATGATGAAGCTGCGGTAGGAGATAATTTGCTTAAATAGGGGAGGGTTTTGATTCGGAAAGCCCTTTGCCCTAGTTTTTACATTGAAACGTATAATTTTACTTCCTTGCACCTCGTACTTTATTGACTATTATAATTTAACCCCATATGTCTAGTAATATTTCAAAACTTTCCCTAAACTTTTAGAATTGTCAGGAAGTGCTACCCAAAGGTGGGATGGCTATTTGAATTGAATATGACCAGTTCGGTTACGTTACAATCTGGTTCGAGTTTTGTTTTTATTAATAAAAATACTAGATGAAGATCCGCGTTGAACGGGTTATTATATATTTTTTTTTATTTTTTTTATAAATTTTGTTGATATGAATATTATAAAAATGGTAGATATATATAGGAAAAATATATTAATAAAATTAAATTATTATAATCTCATTCTTATATTATTTGTATAAAAACTAAAAATAGTGAAAGAATATAATAATTATTGAAAATACTTTGTTTAGTTTGGTCGTACTCAATTTTAGACTTTATTTTTTTTTTAATAATATAGAGTTGTACATGTATATAAATATTTAAAAATAATGATGCGTTAGCAATATACTACATTATTTATTTATAAAAAGTATTAATAAATTTAATATAATAATGATATTATTTTATATATGAGTATTTTTAAATAATCTATCATTTTATATATGTCTTCATAATTATCGATCGTTGCTAAACTTTTGACTTGCAAACGATTATAGTAATTCTTATTTCATTCAATTTATTTGTGTGTTCACGGATTTTTACTACAAAATTCATTCAATTTTTTTTTTAAGAAAATACCAATAATATTTTTATAGAAAATATGTTTAAATTTATCAAAAATTCTCCCACCACTTTATTTTGTTACTCCATTTTAAAATGTCATCATTTAGTTTATCCTAATTTATTCATAGTTATAACTTTTTATTTTATATAATATTTTATTATAAATCAGTAAATATTATTTTAAATAACAATAATTTTTTTAAATAATTATATTTTGTTAAATTTCACTTATTATTTTATTTTAATTACTCATATTTTCATTTTAAATTTTTTATTTAATTTTGTAATAGTTTTTTATTCATTGAAAAGTTTTTCCTTTAAATTAATAATAATATCTTTATAAATAACTAAAAAAATATTAAATAACCCTAATCTATATATCTATATAACATAAATTTTATTATCTAAATATAATTTAAAATAATTAAATTGAAAATAAATTAAATACTAATCCAATAAAAAAGTAAATAATCGCATTAATAAATAAATCTATACATATGTGTATATATATATATTCAACACATACATATTACACATATATGTATACATATACTAAATCTATAACTTATTATATAATAGAGAAAATCGTCAAAAAAACTCTGTACTTCACATGTTGACAAAAAAATTTGTATTTTTTTATTATAAAAAACCCTCTACTTATACATTCGCCGAAATATATATATACTTTTCAGATGTCAGACAAAAAAATCCTATATTTTTTTATAACCAAACAAACCCTATACTTATACTTATTCGCCGGAATATATATGTACTTTATAAATTCTACCAAATAAGTCTCTAAACTTAATAGAACCGATTAAAATAAAAATTAAATATAATGATATTGGATTCATTCAAATTTGAAATATTCATATCCAATCTGGAATATTATTTTAATTGGTTCGATTCGATTCGATTCAGGTATATATCGGTCGGATTCGGTTCGATTATTTCGGGTTCGGTTATTTCGGATTTGAAATATTCATACCAAATATGATATATTATTTTAATCGGTTGGAGTATATATCGATTGGGTTAGATTCGGACAGATTTTTTATCGTATTTTTTTGGCGTTTGCGTTATGGGACTTATTTGCTAGAATTTATAAAGTACATGTATATTTCGGCTAATAAATATAATAATAGAAACCTTGTAAAATACAAAAAAAAGATTTAATTTGATTAGAAATTAGAAAAATTAATATAAATTTTACTCGGTTTAGAAGATAACAAAGATGATATAGTTCTGGCATAGACTAATAGTTGAAGACCACTAAACCCGTCTATATAAATGTATAAACCCGAATTATTAATATGTTTTATACTAATAATTATATTATAAATATTTTGATACGTTAGTTCTGAAACCCAATCTTTCTTCCAAATCACGTTACTCAACCTATATAGATATTTTCCCTCAGAATATGATCATTCCCTTTGTGCACCGAAAACGAATCCTATCTGGTGCGACAAATACTCATGCGGCACAGTTCTCACCCTGCCACTGCCAAAATTTTTATCATCGTCCTCTTCGTTGTTGTCGTATTCGCCGTCTCTGTCTCTCTTTCACTGGCACCTGTATTCGTTCTTCAGAATCTTCGACCAGTCAGGGACGTTTACCGTAACGAACCGACAATGGGTTTGCTTTTCCGGACGGTGGAATCGGCGTTTTTTGCCGATTTTCTAGACAATCGCGAAATAGGTATTGACTGATTAACGAAGTGGGCAATTGATCGTCCAAGTCATAGATATCGGATTAGTCGAATATATAGATGTCGTTAAAATGATGTGATTAGAGTAAATCACAAAATGTTATATATGTAAGTGTATTGTTCATATTATCGCATAGAAAAGAAATTTAATTATGAAACTTAAATTAGAATTACAAAGCATACGAAACCAAAATATGGTTATATACACACACATTTAGACAAATTTTAGAATTACAATTATTTTATGTTAAACAACCACAAAAGTATTAGGATAAACCAACACAAACAAAAGGCATTAAATAGGGAAAGACATTCCCATGGATTTTTCCGAATCTTTTGGAAGATGTAGTCGAATCAAAAACCTAGTAAACTTTCAAGTTATCCAAAAAAATTTGCAAGTTTAAACGATGACAACCTGACACTAAGCAATATCTTTTATATCAAGAGTTTGAGAACCATAAACAGAATGTGAATGTAAAATCTTCATCAATTATTTTACAAACCAACGCAACACTCATTTAAGATTATCTCTGATATAAATTTGAATGTAAACTCTTTTGGAGGAGACTCATTGCGGCGATTCTCGCTTTATCTTGCTTGTACTTCTTCTTCATCAGGAAGAGAAGGAGGCGATTCAAGCTCTATCGTTGCCACATGCTTTTACTTGTCCACTCGCTTTCAAAATCGACGAACCAATATCTTCGCCGAGTAGCAAATGAAAAATTAACGATCTAAATCAGAAAAGTAACAAAAATAAACGTTTTTATAATAAAAATAAACGTTTTCCTTTTTTAACTATAATAATCGATTGATATTTATTATTATTATTATTACATATATCACCTATTTTTATAAAATCTTTTATATTTAAAACTAGTGTTAAATAATCATATATAAATGTGTAAGAAATCTTTATTATCTAAAAAATGTATAATAAACTAATGAAGAGGTTAATAGATAAATAAGGATTTTAAAATAATAATATAGAATATGAGGTGGCTTAAAAAAATTGTCACATGGAGATGAAGTGGTTTCACCACAATCCTTTAAACATCTTTATTGATATATATAGATTTATTTTTAAAGAAATTTTATTTTTATAATGTTTTTATTCGTTTTGAATTTGATTTTTATTTTATAAAATAACAATTATCCGATATTCGACTATAATTATATATTATTCATTTTGAATTTGTTCAATTGTTTTATTATTAATTAAATTGGATATTTTATCCAAATCAATTTTTACATACAGAAACAACTTTGACAAAATTTTATTTTTAATATTTTTGTTCATAAACAATTCTCATATATATATTTTTTAAAATAGTCTCGTTCATAATACAGTATACAAAAAGTTACAAATTTAAACCTATAAAAAAACTGAATTGCAACATACAAATTGAACCCCCCCAAAAAATCCCACTCATAATATCACATATTGAATTCATCCCAATCCACAAAAATCATGAAATTATTCCTAAAATCCAAAATTCATTTATTTATATAGTTATATATATCATAAAATCATCAATAGATGTAGCTAAAAATACGTTAGAATAGCTGGAATAAATCATAAGCAAACATATTAGGGATGAGATCAGATATATATACATAATTACAGTATCTCAAAATGGAACCAAAATGTGCAAACACCAACCAAACACGTTTGGAAAAGTGTTGTAATTAAGATAATGACAAAATGGAATAATTATAAGGCAAATTTTATGATATATTTTGATAAAATACAAGAGATATGTATATATCTCTAATACAAATGCCTCCACCCAAAACTTTTTCGATCAAATATATATATATATATATATATATATTGGTAAAGGTCACTGATTCCATTCCATCAAAAATATTTTTTTCGATTAAATATTAATATTCTCTTTTTTAATCGTTTATCCCTTAATTATACGTTTTTTTTACTTCTTTTTTAGTGGCCACCGTCTCTTTCACATTAACACCACACGTGATTTTTTTGTAACGCCTCCCAAATATAATATAAGATATTATTCCTTTTTTTTTTTGTGTGTGTTCATCCAAATTCACTGTTTTATAAATATGCCTCATTTCTTACACCAAACCCACAAATCCAAAAGGAGAGAAACCATAAGATTGAAAGGGGAGAAAACAATGTCGAGAGCAAGCACTGCTGTTATAGTTGCGGCCCTTCTCCTTAGCCTCATGGCTATCTCTTCGGCTGCTCGGCCCGACCCGAGCTTCTCTGCTCAATCCGCTGCGAAAATCCGTCCCGAGGTTCCGTTTATTTTTAGCTCTTTCTATATTTTATATGAACATATGGTTTATAAAATGAAACTTGTCCATTAGTTTGGTTGTATGTATATGTAATAAATATGATTTGGACTGTTAAGACAAACTTGCGATGAAAACGGTGTGTACCCTCGGCTCTATATATCGGATAAATCAGACACATTTTATTTGAGATTATGTATATATATGGAAAAAAATTTATTTTTATTTTGTAATGTGACTAACTTACAATTGAAATTGAAATAACAAAGGGAACGGAAGGGGAGGAGAGGTGCGAAGGGGACTCGGAGGAGTGCTTGATGAAGAGAACCTTGGCGGCTCATTTGGATTACATCTACACCCAAAAACAGCCTCCACACACCAAACCCCTCCACTAAATTATGTTATAAAAGAAAAAAAAATGTTGTTTTTAATTTAGCAATCAACTGCTACAATAATAATATCAGCGGTTCGTGTATATGGAGCAAATCATTTATTTTTTTATTTTTGTCAAAGGGTTGGTGTTTCCATTACTTTCGAATCTGTATAAAATGCTTTCCATATGTTCATGACCTCGAGAAGATTTTGTATGAATTTGTTTGACGTTCATATGTTCTTTTCCTTGTTTTAATTCCGAATTCTCGAATCATCATTTGTGTATAGTTTGCACGTCAAAATAATGGTATTTTTATAATTTATATATATATATATATATATATATATATATGAGAGTTAATAGACATGTAACCATGTCGGATTTAGGATTTATTTTATTTTCTGATGATGGAGTTTAGTTGATATTTGTTGTTTTATGTAGATATTATATTGCTTGACCTAAAATTGAATTTTTTTTTATTAAAACCAATAAAAACGTTTTGTTTTTGTGTTATTTATTTTTGAGGTGATTCACTTGATAATCCGTAATTACTATTTAGACAAATAGGATTATATACTAAGATGGAATCTGGAGAATTTGAATTTTATCTCTCAGTCTATTATAATTTTAAATATTCATGGTTATATTTGGAGATCTAATACACTGAATATATTATTGGATTTAATTTAAGAAATTGTATTAATATATTAATTTTGTATGAATCAATTAATTGATGTTTTTATGAGATCGAATTTGTTTCTATTAATGCGTATCTTCATGCTTTAATGGCTCGCTCAATGGCCTGATAAGATGCATACGTTAGGTGTGACTGGATCCGGATTTGGTTCTTTACGCAATATCATATTAATTTTGGGGAAAATATGATTTCAATATTTTAAAAAGATTTTGAATTCAATCATATGCATAATTTTGATCGAATATTAGATTTTTTTTTTTCACTTATTATGAGAGTATACATAAAAAAAAAACTATGACAAAAGAAGATATAAAATAGTAAATTATTCCGAAATTCAGAAAATATAATATTATTGAGCTTCGGAGTATTGAAAACGTGTATAAATTGTAGAATTGGAATAAAACGATACGTGTCAAATTTGGATTCAATTTTTTTTTTTTGTGAGAATTAAAATTTTTGAAGTATTATAGTGCAATCTTTAGAGATTACTGATATGCGAATAATAGAGGTGGACACGGGTCGGGTACTCCCAATTTTTAGAAAACCCCGTCTCGTCTTCATCACTACGGGTTTTACAAAAACATTATCTTTAGAGATTAATGATATGCGAATAATATAAAACATTTAAATGTAAGATATGGTGCAATGTTAGATTAAAGTATATTATCACGTAACGTGTGGGAGGTGGGTCCAAGTGGAAATGTACAAACTTCAAATGTCTAAACTAGTGCGATAAAAGTTACAACAGTTGAAATCATGAAAAAATATCTACAATATTAATACATAAAATTACATATTTTGTCTAATTGTAAATATTTCTTAACTAAAAATCTTGATAATTATAATTTTTTATTGATGTGACAAACATTTGTGAAAAGCGGAATCCAACGCAAACGCAAAGTGAATTTCAATTTCGAACGCGAACGCGAACGCGAACGCGAACGCAAACGCAAACGCAACCTCTGTAATGTCCAACACAACTGTAGAATCAACACAAGCTCTCCAAAAATGCATTTAAAGTAATTTTAATAAGCAAATAAATAATTATACCCCTCTGTCCTTTGCTCATAAACAACCCATGTTCATGTAAATTGAACATATGTATCCTTCAATTCTACAGTATTTTCAGTGTATACACACACACATATGCAGTATACTGTATACAATGTATTTGGCTGTGAGTGTTTCTTCAAGAGCTAAAAATATCATCACGGAGGCAGAAGAGCACAAGTTTATGATGACAATCCCCTCTGTGATTATGCAGGAAACCCTAAAAATGTGGATTAAACTGCCATCAAAACCCTAACCCTTTCGGTGTCGAGGACGTGTAGGTAGAAGGCGATGAAAATGGTGACGATAACCGAAGATTTCGCGCCGAAATAGGCGACTATTCGGCGTCCTCTGCCGGTAATCTCATCGGAAAAAGCCCGAGAATTTCTTCTGAAACAGTCAAGGAGCTTCAGTAACAGGAATTCCGACATAGATCTTACCGTTTCGAACGTTGCCCTTCCCGTTACATCAAACACAAACTTCCTGTTGCTTGGCACTGCGAGTGTAGTCTTGACAGAATCAAACCAACCGCCGTTACCAGTTCCATTCCCGTTCTCGCGGGAGGTGTTAGAGCTCGGGCTCGTCAAAACATTGTGAGACGTCTTAACGAGAGTTTCGACAGCTCCATTGCAAACAGAGACAAGAATGTCCCTCGTGTCATCTCTGTGTTTTGGATTCGTCAGTCCAACAAAGATCTCGTCATATGTGTTTATGTCCATTGTCTTGTCAAGATAAATGGCAACGGCTGCGGTGACAAATTTCTCGATACAATGCGCTATAAGCTCCTTAGATTTGTCGCTGTAAAGTGCATTAACCCACCAGGGCACGTCTAAGGAGTTCGTGCTGAATTCCTTCCCTTTCTCCCGACCATTCGCCTCTGCTGATCCCTCAACTGATCTGCTGCTACTGTCTGAGTAAAACCCTAAAACCAGATTCCTAGCAAAGCTACCGGCAATAGCGGAAATGAATCCGCTGCCAGCGGGCGAGAAAACTCGGTCCATCACTCTCTCGGTAAAATCAGAATCCGAGGATCCATTTACTGATTCTTTCTGATCCACGGATCCAAACCTATAACCTCTAAGAACCCCTAAGGTAAACCCCTCAGAAACACTAGCTAAGGAATGCACAAACTCACCGGCTCGAGCGATTTTCGAAATCTGCTTCAAACTGTTGGGAATTTCATCCGAATCTGACCGAAGGAACTCATTCAGATCTCTGGACACAACATTTATGGTCTCTGACGAATCATAAACCAATTCAGCCACAGAAAACATAGCTCCCAAGAGCTTCATCAACCTCTTCCTCTTCCTCGAAACTGAGGGTAAATGGTAAATCCTGTAAAACCCATAACCAGAGACACCGCAAAGAGCTAGAGAGAGAAGCCATTTCCTTCTTCTCCTCGAAAAGGTGAAAGCTTTATCAACCAATTGAACATCCATGGAAAAAGGAAATCCACCAGAAGAAACCCAATTACCAGAATCGCAGGATACGCAATTAAACTACAAAAAAAAAGGGTGAAATCCAAGAATTAAAAGAATCGCAATTTAGGGTTTCGATTACCCGATTCGACGGTTCAAGAACTGGGTCTGGGACGCGCGAAGATAAGGTTGATGGATAATGGAATTTATCGGAGCATTGTTGTTTACGAAATTGAGAGAAGGGGAAAGAAGAACGAAAATGGATTTATTTTAAAAATAAATAAATAAGTAAATACAAAAAATCGGGAGGGAGAAGACGAAACCTGCGATTGGAGCTGCAAGTGGAGAAGAAGACGAAATCTGTTTCTTCGGTTGAAAATGGAAATGGCGGATTTTGATTGGCTACGAGAGAGAGGTATGGTCGGTGAAACGACGCTCATAAAACGCTGTCGTTTAGCGGATGACATAAATAGACTGGGAAACTAAAAGAAAAATCCTATATTCATAATATGATTTATTCGTACTTATTTATTTGAACACAATTTAATTCAATTGTGTTTATGAATGATCGCGGACTCAGTTATGTGTAAGACAGATTTGTTTTTAATTTTTTCCTTGAAATAGATGTAGAAGACAGATTTGTTTAAAATTATGTAACAAAATTTGTTTGAAATTTAATTCAACCTGTATTAAAATTTAATTGGAAAAAACCAAATTTATTTGAAATTATGTAACAAAATTTTCGAGCTAATGTCTATTCCAACGTTTATAACTTTGATTTAAATGATCGTTTGACAAAACATTTTATGTAACAAAACATTTATCAAGCAAATTTATTTGTTCCCAATAAACATATAAACATTCGATTTATATATCAAAACTTAATTATTGTATTAACATAAAAACATTTTTAAGGCACAAAAAACATTATGTTTATGAAGGCTAGATGTTTTACTTGGAACACTTGAAAAGTACAAAACTTTGAAACATATCACAATTTTTTATTTTTTTTTGGAGATAATTTTCCATTTTAAAATCATAACATAAATAGTTAAGACATAAGATGTGTTTTTTTTTCATTACACTTTCCTTTTCCTCACACAGAGAGCAATACATAGAATATGTATGAAAGTAATCTGATGATCAAATAATGTCCTGTACATGTTTCAAATATCATTCTCAATTAAACCCCCTCACCCCCCAAAAAACAATGATGAACAAACATAACAAAACAATCAAATTCACCAAAAACTTCCATCCACCCTTTTGGACCGACCAAGCAATCCATCCTTATGTACAAAAGTTTTTGATTGATCCATTAGACCCCATCTTCAGCCAAACCAAAAAACACAAAAGCCGGTATCAGAATCGATATCGATTATACTGACCTCGAGTATCAGACCGGAAGCAACAGCCTTTCCCCCCATTGTTCTTACAGCTCGGGATCCATCCATCCCGATGAATGATCTTGGATTGATCCCGAGGCTTTTTTATGCTGTTTTCGGGTTATGAACCTTTCGAGATCGTCTTAGATTTCAGAGCGATGCTACTGATATCGTCATCCCCTTCAAGATCGCTGAAAGAGACGTCTTCTTCATTCACCGTGAACTTAGGGCACCGGCCATAAGTGTAGTCTTCCTCTTCCGGCCAGTCATCATCGTCATCGTAACCTTCTTCGGGTGATCGGCCAATGGTCGTGTCTTTTTTGTGGGCTGGTGGTGGTTCTTCCTCAATCACAGCCTTGTCTATGAACTGTGCTTCCGTTTTTCCAGACATGTGTTTCACTGTCTGATAGTCATGTGTCATAATGGAAGGCGGTTCAAAAGCATATATTCTCGGAGAAAGAAACTCGGGAGGAGCAAAGTAGCTGGATGAGGACGGAGTAGCGACTTCGACCCGTATATCTCTACTCTCTTTTACGTTAGAAATGCTTCTCCCGAACCAATCGGTTTCCGGGTTTGTCTGTTTCTGAAGCTCCTTCATCCATAATGCTCTTGCCTCCATCACCTGCAAATAACCTTTTTTTTTAAACAGGTTTTAACAGCTAAAAATCCAATCTTTCAACGCGATTTGTCCAATCGGGAATATATTAACGCAGAATCCTACCTGAGGTGAAGATAAAATCTCTGCATCGCGCTTCTGTAGTCTTGAATGCAGAAGAACAAAATAGACTTTCCAGAAGTAACCCACGCTCATATGGCATGGACAGAGTTCTATTCTGAGGGCAGCCAACCTCGGAGCTAGACGCTCAATAGCTAGAGCGTGCCCTTGTTGAGCATCAGACATGTTGAAATCTACAATAACATAGTGAAAAACCCAAAATTGATTGAATCACAAGTATCGATCTAGAAATATTTTAAAGAATTTTAAACTAGGAAGATCTGAATCCTTCTTTTCGATCATGGTTTCCTAAGAACACAACGAAATGAGGGCTCTGGGGTTCATTCTCAGTATATGATCATCCTAAAGCCAAAACCACAATCAAGAGAGTTTTGTCCAAGAAACATAGCAAACCCATTGCAGGGTCACTGGCTCAGACCAAACTAAGCAAGGACAAACTGAAAAACCCATGTTACAAAACGTCTTAAAGATGTCAGAAAACTGATTGCAGCATAATCCAGACCCCTGTAATTACATTGCAGGGGTCACCATTTTCAAGATGCAAAGATTGCTGCATGCTGATTCAACCCAAGAGATATGCTATAAGGTTCAAAAACTTGGGAAATTAGATTAGAGAACCCCAAAACTGCGAATCTTGTGCGCTGATGTTGCATATAATCAATAGCCTAATCGCAGAAAACGAAGATGGAAATTCTGGGGTAAATTTCAAAGACGTACCGTCGAGATCTTCCTCTGGGTCAAGAGGAAAATCCAACCAGGTTTCTGGGTGCATCGCAATGTTCCTCGCGAACGCAAGCACTTCATCTGTAACACCAACCGCATCGATCTCCTCCTCTTCCTCTTCCTCTTCCTCTTCCTCCGTCTCCTCCTCCTCTTCTTCTTCTTCTTCAAATTCCCCATCATCTTCTTCATCGTCTCCTACCGATCTAAAGGGACGATAATCCAAAGCCATCTCAGTTTTCTCCGTGTTCAATCTACCGGCTCTATCTTCGATCTCCGGCAAATCACCCACCGCTCTCGATTCAGACCAATCCGGCGGCTCAGTTCGATTCAAACCCGAATCCGAAAGATCGATCGACGATCCTCCTCCTCCGAATCGGGGAGCAGCATCAGGAAGAGGCGCGAGAAAGTTCGCCACGCCCCGCCATTTGCGCGTGAGGGATTGCCCGAGTTCGGTCAGGTCATCCTTGACTCCACGCGCGTGAGCCTCCTCTTCCACGTCCTCCGGTGAAGACGACAATAAATTGGCGTTTCCCAGAGAATCTTCCCGTCTCGTTGAAGATTGCTCGTTGTCGGATACGGCGTCATTTTCGAGGTTGCCCTCTTCTTCTTCTTCATCGTCGCCATCATCGTCCTCTTCATCCAGACGAATCGAGTTCGCCAAGGATCGAGCTAACCACGACATCTTCGATTTTGTTTTTTTAAACGAATTCTCGGAGAAGGTGAAGAAAATGATTGACCAAAGAACCAACAAACAAAAAAGGTTGCAGGTTGCAAATGGCGCTATGCGTTGGTTGGGTGGGAGAATCAATCACGTACGGTGAGAACATGGCCTTATGGTATATATAGCCAATAGAAATCAAGCACGTGGACAGTGAGGCAGTTTTTAAAACTGGATCCAGTTTTGTCTTCTCTTGCAATAGGCACGTGCGATCCAAACGTTTAAACTTTTGTTTTTTTCCCACCTCAAGTGCAATGTCGTCTTTACGAAAGGATGCACTACCACCATCGTTAATCTCGGTCACTCTAAACCGATTTCGGTTTAGTTTATATAGTTTATTTTATTGGTTATATAAAAATATAAATTAAAAGTGTCAATCTTGTCGCGTCTATATAACCAAACCTGAACCTTGGCTGCTAAATTCTAGGGGTGGGCGTTTCGGAAAATGGTTTGGGTTCAGGATATGAATTGATCGGTTCGGTTCTTTCGGTTTTACAAAAATAGGTACCAATCAGTTTTTGTATTGTATTCGGTTTGGTTCGGTTTCGGTATCGGTTCGGTTCGCTTCCAGGTTTTATTAAAAAAATGATAGATTTTTTTTAAAATATTCAGATTTTTGGGACTTTTAAAGTTCGGTTTGGTTCGGTTCTGTTCCGGAAAAATTCGGTTCTCTAAAAATGGTACTGTTCTGGAATTAAGAACGGTTTCGGATCGAAAAAAATACCTTTTTTCGGTTCGGTTCGGTCCGTTTCCGAAGAACCGAACCGACATGCCTAGCCCTACTAAATTCCTTTGTATTTTTTTTTAAAAATAATATCCGGCTTTTCTATCGGTCCGAATCGGATCTGAAACCCGAATTGAACCCAACCCAAAAGTCCGATTTAAATTTAGACCCAAAATCTGACATTTTTTGGGTTAAATTCAAATCGGGCTCCGGTGCTCGAACTGAAATTGACAACCCAATATGAAATCTGTTTGAAGTCGTATTCAATCTCAACCATCGATCCAACTCGCTTCGTCTTGTGCTCTCTTTTTCTGTAGACGTTTCTAATTCACCATAGACCTCGAGGGCTCCTTTTGAGCTTTGAATAAATAATGTTATGGAAAATTTAATAATATATGCATAGATATCAAGTATAATTGTAGAAAATTCTGTTCACCTAATATAAATATCTAAATGCTAAAAAAATAGAAAAAAAAACATACATTAACACAAGAATTTATGAAAAAAAAATCTTAGATAAATATACGATTTTTAAAATTTTCAAAAAAAAAAATACAGCAACTTTTCTTAATTTCTACATTAAAACTTAAATTTTTCAATAATTTTTAAAAACCATCATATCATGGTGGTATTTAGGAATCGTTTAAAAGTTTAGGGTTCAATTTTATAGTAGTTTTTGGGAATCATTCAAAAGTTTATGATTTATTTTTATTATTTTTTTTAAAAAAAGTTTGGGATTTAATATATTGATGTGAAAATTTTAAAATCAGTATATTTAATCGAGATATTTTGTACAAATTTACATATTAATTTGTATTTTCCCAGAAGGATATTACGATAACTTTCTCAAGACGGAAATATAACCTTCGATTGCTCTCTTTTGTTGCCAATGTCTTAATTTTTGGTGTTTGAGATCTTGCAGAAAGTTCTGACATTTACTATGCGAGTTTCCAACGATAGTAATTTATGTCTTTATTATTATTATTATTATTATTAGAACTCGTATAAATGGACCGATTAAAGATGATATCATCATCGTAAGCTAAATTTTGTGTTGGATCACATGGGTCACATGGTCACAGTTGGAGAAGAGTATGTGTTAAAATCAAAATAGAAAAATAAAGGTATTTTTTATATAATTTGTAACGACCCGAGACCGTTACGAAATGATAGAGCTGTCCCCACACAACAACACAAGACCTTTTAGCGTGTTTTGTCCTCACTCGCACATATCCCGAAAAGTACTTCCTAGGAGGTCACCTATCCTAAGACTACTCCAAGACCAACACGCTTAACTTTGGAGTTCTCTCGAGATGGGCAACCGAAAAGGTAGATACATCTTGTTGATATGAGTAGCTCAATTAATTCTTTTAAGTTATCTTAGAGTGTGTAGTCCTATACCTACACAGCACTCGGATCTCTCTCATTCCGGTGCGTCCGCTTCATCCCTGTACACCCTACCCAGAAGCTCGTCATGAGCCGCCCATTGTCCATGCCTCTCGCACCGACGATCACTCCCCGCCCTCCTATGGTATCGTGGGTTGTCACAGGCCCACCAACTTCCGCCTGGTTTGTCCATGAACCACACCGTATTGGGAGAGAACCGGGCTCTGATACCATTTGTAACGACCCGAGACCGTTACAGAATGATAGAGCTGTCCCTACACAACAACACGAGACCTTTTAGCGTGCTTTGTCCTCACTCGCACACATCCCGGAAAGTACTTTCCAGGAGGTCACCCATCCTAAGACTACTCCAAGGTCAGCATGCTTAACTTTGAAGTTCTCTCGAGATGGGCAACCGAAAAGGTAGATGCATCTTGTTGCTATGAGTAGCTCAATTAATTCTTTTAAGTTATCTTAGAGCGTGTAGTCTTATACCTACACAGCCCTCGGATCTCTCTCATTCCGGTGCGTCCGCTTCATCCCTGTACCCCCTACCCAGAAGCTCGTCAGGAGCCGCCCATTGTCCATGCCTCTCGCACCGGCGATCACTCCCCGCCCTCCTACGGTATCGTGGGTTGTCACATAATGTTGAATTTGAAGACACCAACAAAGATGGAAACAAAGCATACAAGTCATGAAAGCCAAATTCACGTCATTCTCAGCCTACACTCACGAAGAGAATCATTTGGAAGATTGACAAAATCACATCAAGAAGAAATATGCCAATTATCATTTCCGGATATAATAATGTCATCAACATATATAAGTAGAAGGAAGTACCTTAGTTCACCTAAGTAGAATGTATGTTGAAGGACGAGAGAATCGAAGGATGAAACGAACCTTGTAAAATAGTGAGCACAACCTGATCGTCTTGAATCCATTTGGAGTCTGCTGCGGTCAAGGTTGCATCTTCGTTGATGTTTTTGGATTCCTTTGTGTGTTCCCAAAGGCCTTTGCTCCTTAATGTGGTCTTGGCTGATCTGGACCAGCTCAAGTAGTTTTCGCCTGTCAGAATCACTGGAATGAGTCTTTGGAATGAACCTTCCATCGTGAGATAAACACAGAGAAAGAGGTTTTTTTATGTGTATAGAAGGATAACAGAAGATCGAAGAACGTGTTTTGATCGAAGAACGTGTTTAAGCCGCAGGCTCTGATACCATGTCGTAATTTAGAGATTTGGGAGAAAGATGATTGTGAAAGAATGTGTTCTAGGGTAAAACAACGATTGTAAGATGTGAATTATTCCATAGAATGTGTAGAAGAGAAGAAGATTACATCAGGTATATACAAAAGACTAAATATGAAAAGAAAGGAAACTATACAAATCACTAACGTCTATACATATGAGGAAGGAAAGATATTAGTTATTGGCATATTTCTTCTTGATGTGATTTTGTCAATCTTCCAAATGATTCTCTTCGTGAGTGTAGGCTGAGAATGACGTGAATTTGGCTTTCATGACTTGTATGCTTTGTTTCCATCTTTGTTGGTGTCTTCAAATTCAACATTCCCCCCCAAGATTGGTTTGTGAATATCCACAAGACCAATCTTGCAAAGGGTGTTGTTATGGGTCTTGAGGTTCGTCGCTTTTGTAAAAATATCTGCAAGTTGATCATCACTTCTTGTGTAGGTAGTTGATATAATACCTTGAAGTACCTTCTCTCGTATGAAGTGACAGTCAACTTCTATGTGTTTTGTCCTCTCGTGAAAGACTGAATTTGCTGCGATATGTATTGTTGCTTGGTTATCACAGTGGAGAGGGATAGGTTGATCAATAGTAATCCCCAAGTCTTGTAATAATCCTTTAAGCCAAACTAGTTCGCATGTTGTGTTTGTCATTGCTCTATATTCTGCTTCAGCACTTGATCTCGCCACACGTTTTGTTTCTTACTCTTCCATGTTACTAAGTTTCCTCCCACGAATGTACAATAGCCCGTTGTCGACTTTCTGTCCTTTTGATCTCCTGCCCAATCCGCATCGCAATATCCAACGATTCTAGTGTGATTGTTGTTGCTCATCCAAATTCCTTTGCCCGGTGTTCTTTTTAGATTCTTTAATATCCTTTTCACCATTTTCCAACTCCTTGTAGTGGGTGCGTGCATTTGTTGACTCACCTGATTCACAGCAAATGATAAGTCAGGTCGTGTAATAGTTAAATAAATTAACTTACCTACTACTCTTATGTATTGCTCTATATCTTCGACCGGTTCCCCCTCTTGGTGATACTTGAAGCTTTCCTCAATTGGCTTCTTAGCCGGTTTGGCTCCGATTTTTTCTGTAACATCAAGAAGATCAAGTGTGTACTTCCTTTGTGATAGAAATAACCCTTTATTTGATCGAGTTATCTCTATACCAAGGAAGTACCTTAGTTCACCTAAGTCCTTAATATCGAATGTATGTTTTAGGAGGTCTTTCGTTTTCACAATTCCCGCTTTATCATTTCCGGATATAATAATGTCATCAACATATATAAGTAGAAGGAAGTACCTTAGTTCACCTAAGTAGAATGTATGTTGAAGGACGAGAGAATCGAAGGATGAAACGAACCTTGTAAAATAGTGAGCACAACCTGATCGTCTTGAATCCATTTGGAGTCTGCTGCGGTCAAGGTTGCATCTTCGTTGATGTTTTTGGATTCCTTTGTGTGTTCCCAAAGGCCTTTGCTCCTTAATGTGGTCTTGGCTGATCTGGACCAGCTCAAGTAGTTTTCGCCTGTCAGAATCACTGGAATGAGTCTTTGGAATGAACCTTCCATCGTGAGATAAACACAGAGAAAGAGGTTTTTTTATGTGTATAGAAGGATAACAGAAGATCGAAGAACGTGTTTTGATCGAAGAACGTGTTTAAGCCGCAGGCTCTGATACCATGTCGTAATTTAGAGATTTGGGAGAAAGATGATTGTGAAAGAATGTGTTCTAGGGTAAAACAACGATTGTAAGATGTGAATTATTCCATAGAATGTGTAGAAGAGAAGAAGATTACATCATAGATATACAAAAGACTAAATATGAAAAGAAAGAAAACTATACAAATCACTAACGTCTATACATATGAAGAAGGAAAGATATTAGTTATTGGCATATTTCTTCTTGATGTGATTTTGTCAATCTTCCAAATGATTCTCTTCGTGAGTATTTGGAAGATTGACAAAATCACATCAAGAAGAAATATGCCAATAACTAATATCTTTCCTTCTTCATATGTATAGACGTTAGTGATTTGTATAGTTTTCTTTCTTTTCATATTTAGTCTTTTGTATATCTATGATGTAATCTTCTTCTCTTCTACACATTCTATGGAATAATTCACATCTTACAATCGTTGTTTTACCCTAGAACACATTCTTTCACAATCATCTTTCTCCTAAATCTCTGATTTATGACACATAATGCCTTATAAAATAGTCTTTATGATACATGGTCACAATAGAATAAAGTATTAATCCGGCTTAAATGTTAAAACACCGGATCCAAAAAAAAAGTATATGGATCAACCGATGGAAGTATGAACACAATCCAAAATCTTTTTGTAGTTTTGAATGCTTATGTCAAATCATTAATCATGAATATGATTGTTCGTTTAAGTGATATGGAAATTTTGGGGACAGAAGGGGAAGTGGATAGGAGCTCGTTGGCCTGTTCCGGTTATTTGGGAAGTGTTAAGGACCTTGTGTCTGAAATGTACGATGTGGAAAATATTCACGTGGCTCACTTTCCCAACTCAAACTGAACCCTCTCACTTATGTGGAGGCTTTTACCTAATCCAAAATAAATAAAACCAGGCCGGTCCAAATAAAACCGAACAAGATTTCGTCTGATTTGACATGTTCTAATCCGAAATAGCCAAAGTACAAAAGTATCACAGGCGAAAATAAATCCAAAGACGATATATTTTGAAACCAAAAAGGAAAAAAGGAAAATTGGTATACAAATTGTACCAAGTGAAACCATCCATACTCATAGCGGTCCTATAAGCATAATTAGTGTTACATTTTAATGTGGTTCCCTATTTGTGCTTTTTTTATATATAGAAAAGTTAAACATGTATATTAATGACATCATTATGACAAAAAACAATAAATGCTTGCATTATACCAAAAGAAATTTTAATAAACAAATCAGTATATGTAATATGTATGTATAAAGATCCAAGATTGAGTGATTCAACTAGTAAGAGATGGAATAAAACCCCATTTCTAATCTAAATTCGAGTCTTTATTTAGAAAGAGGGATTCATCTGTATTTTTTCGATTTTTTGAAAGTTGTAGTTGGATAAAGATTGGAAGAACTTCCAAATTAATAAAAAATATATTTTTTATTGTTTTATATCTCAAACATTTAAGGTGATATTTTAATTTAAAAAAATTGAATTGTATACAGAAATATCACACAAATTTTGTGTAAATTGTACGTATTTTACCAACGCACTTATTAAAGCCATGATGGGGATATATAATCAACAAATTTTCGTACATCAGAATATATATTAGACTACACGATTTAAATTTTACCTTCGATCTAAAAAATAAAATACTAAATTCTTGATTGGAATTTGATAGAACGTGATTTAGGAAGAAAAAAAAATTAGCCGATAGAAATATTATGAATTGATTTTATTTAAAACTATAAAAAAATAAATTTTCGAAACAATTATTTTTATCAAGACAAACCCAAATCTCTTGAGACATTTTAACCTTTTTCATTGATACGGTCGTCACCCTCTTCCTTGTTTTGATTGGTAGTTAATTAACCAGTATTAAATTAATAAAATTTAAATATGATATAAAATACTTTAAAAATAAAATTTTTTCGAAAGGCTTTTTAAAAAAATAACACAACCACAAACTTTTCATACTATTTCATTTTTTTTTTGTATTGGCACATCGGATTTTCACTTAATTTCCCATCACAAAAGGAGAGATCCCAACAACTCCACGATCATAGAATCTATGGGTAGATAATCTATATGGGTACTTTTTCCCAAGATGATGAAAATAATGTTTTTTCCTAATACTTCACTTAGTTTTCGTAGAGGTGGGTGTTTCGTTATTCAGTTCAGGTTTGTTTCGAGAATAGTTCGATTCGATTTTTTCGATTTTACAAAAATATAGACCAATTGGCTATTACATAATATTTGGTTTGGTACGATTTTGGTTTTGGTTTGATTCGGTTCGGTTTTAGTTTTTATTAAAAAATTAGATTTTTTTAGAAATATTCGGGTTTTCGAATTTTTTAAAATCGGATTTAGTTTTGAAAAATTCGGTACCCGTACCACGGACTGCAAAAATAATAATAATAATATAAAAAGAAATAATGGTTTCTATCAATAATTTATAGACTGGGAGACTGTTGGTACCTACCCCCATCCCATCTGTGTAGAAGTTGCAGCTTATAATGTTGCTCGAAGAACATGAGAGAAACCCACCTCGATTTCCTCTCCAACAATGGCGTTTCATTGCTTCTTCTTCTTCTTCTTCGTCTTCGTCTTCGTGTTGTCTCCTCCGTTTGTTTATTGCTCAGTCACCAACTCTCTACCTGGTTTCCATGGCACTCTTCCCTTCGAACTCGAAACCGGGTTTGTGTGTTAAAAAAAACATAATCTTTACCTGATTCAGACGGAAATAGAAAGAAATATCCAAGCTTTGTGTCTGGTAATGATTGGTATTGGTTTTGTCTGGAAATTTAGGTATGTGGGTGTCGGTGAATCGGAGGAAGTACAGCTCTTTTACTACTTCATCAAGTCAGAAAGGAAACCAAGCGAAGATCCTGTCTTGGTTTGGTTAACCGGTGGGCCCGGTTGCAGTTCGTTTTCCGGTTTAGCTCTCGAAATCGGTACGTTCTTCTCTGTAATTGTCCCATCTTCTATATAAATGTAACATCGAAATGATTCGATTGTTAATTACAGGTCCTTTGAAGTTCGAGTTAACGGAGTACAATGGAACGACGCCGACGTTGTTGCCAACTCCGGATTCTTGGACCAAGGTTAACGAACATATCATATAATATGAATTTGTGATCATAATTATCATAACCGGTGATGGTTTGATCCTCAGTCTGCGAGCATAATATTCGTGGACCAACCTGCGGGCGCTGGATTTTCGTACTCGACAACTCCACGAGGTTATCAAGCAAGTGACACGCGATCGGCTCTCCTTGTTGATCAATTTGTTAGAAAGGTAAGATAATTTCTAAATTTTCAGGATTTGATTTTTATGGAAACCTAAACAATAAATAAAATCCGACTTTATATAATTCATATAAACCAACAATATACGTATATACCCAATAATTGATAGTTTTTTTTTTAATTTGATAACTAGAATGATTTTCTGGTCTTCGTCCCGACTATATCCACTTTAGGTACGAGACCAACCTTTGTATATGAACCATTTTAGTTCAGAAATTACATCTCTCCTCACCAGTGAAATCGAATCCAGGATTTTAAGGATGACTTTGTCACCTCTCAACCATTGGACCACCAACTATTGATAGTTCATTGGTTGAGATGTGACAAAATTATTTTCAAAATACTGGATTCGATTCCACTGATGGAAAAGATGTAATTTGTAGACCAAAATGGTCTATATACAAAGATTGTCTTCGGACCTAAGATAGATGTAGTTGGATCTAATATCCGGGGAACCATTCTAGTTATAAAAAAAAAACATATGTCATACAAATATATCTGAATCCATAAATCGGATAAATAATTTTTAATAACCCAAGGTAAGGCTAAAGTTTTCTCTCCTTTTGTTCACACTCTAATTATAATATTTTTATGGATAAAAAATAATGAATTATAATTTTTTTTTATAGTACCTAGAAACTCTAGTTGTATTATCTAAAGAGAAATAGGACTTTCGATAATACTTTTAGTTATACTTTAAAGCACCAAATTAATATTAAAACCCGAAAATCCAAATCTCACCGCCCACACAATTATTTAATTCTAACAATATATTCCCATTCTTGTAGCATTTTAGACTACGACATGTTATGTCCGTTCGGTTTAGTTTTATATATTATTAGGTATGATTTGGTTAGCACTTGGTTTGGTTTGGTCATAATATTCCCATTATGGTAACATTTTCACGTGTGTTTTTCTATCAGAATATAGGACCGGTTAGACCGGTTTGGTCAAATTCGGTTATTTTGGCTTGATTTGGTTATATTCAAAGAATTTGTTAGAAAACTCGCATCGATTTCAATAATTTCTTGGATTTCAATATGCAGTGGATGCTGCTCCATCCGGAGTTCATATCGAATCCGTTGTACATCGCTGGAGACTCCTACTCGGGAATGATCGTTCCTCCGACTACTCTTCGTATCTCCGACGGTATCGCCTCCTCGTCCCATTGCAAAGTTTGAAACTTTCGTCAATGTTAGGAACAATCGCTTAAAGAATCAAGAACTTTAAAAAAATTCCATATAAAATGACAAACTTTATAACTCTAAATAAAATTATGAAATATTTTACTCTTACTATATTTCGTAAAATTGATGATTTTATATAGAAGTTACAAAATTTATAAACTAATGTCAATACGGTTCTTGCAATGTTAGGGAACGATAGAGGCGTCCAACCTCGTGTGAACCTCAAGGTTCTTGAAACTCGTAAATCTCCCTAAACCCGCAAAAATAGTATTTCCTTTTGCCAAATTGTTCATTCGTATCCTTCTTTTTCCGTAGGGTTACGTTTTGGGCAATCCCCTTACCAACGAGGAGACGAATCACAACGCCGGGATTCCATACGCTCACGGAATGGGACTTATTTCCGATGAAATCTACGAGGTAACCGCCCATTTCCATGTTTATATGATATATATGTACTAATAGGGAAATGTTTTTCTATTATTGATAATGGGAAGAATACATCATAATATATAGCGAAATACAATAGAATATTCTAGGCATAATATCTAGGATAAATCATAACAATATTAATGATAATATTCTAAGAATAATATCTTCCTATATGCCCCCTCAAGATGAATCATCTATGATGAATTCAATCTTGTTACATAAAAACTGAAAACTGAAATTGTGATCGTATTAAACGAATCATCTTCCATGTGTTGGTGTAGTTCAGACTTGAGTCGGTGTTGCTTGATAACGTTTGAAGAGCTTGAGAGTTGTATTCTCAGAGGTTGATATGGCACGAAAGTGCGACGCGTATGCGTGAATTGGGTTGCACGACAATGAAGTCGACAACGCAAAAAACTGCGGTGTATATAGCGGTTAGGCCGGAGGAAAAAAAAAAGGGCGCAAAAGCGCGACGCATAATGCGTGATAGTCTAGCAGCGGGACAAGAGAAGAGAATAAAAATAAGTGACGCAAATACGTGGATCGACGATCGGAGTTTTCCAATCGAAAGAGGCTAAAAGCCATGTTTAAAGAGCTCACAACAGCTAGGGTTGACATCGATAAACGAATGTCGTCAGAGAAAAAAAAAAGTAGCACATCGGCTAGGGTTGACGTCGATAAACGAACATCGTCGTAAAGAAAAAAAATAGCACATCAGCTAGGGTTGACGGTGATGAACACCGCCGTCGGGGAAAGAAAATAGAAAAAAAAAAGAGCAAAATAAATTGAAAACGATACTCAAGGCGATGATACTATTGGATTTAGTACATCGTTGTCATCTTCATCGTCGCTTTCAGATTCGACCAACATTGTTGATGAGAAGAAAAAAAAAATCTAGAACAAAAACCAAAGCTCTGATACCATAATAGGGAAATGTTTTTCTATTATTGATAATGGGAAGAATACATCATAATATATAGCGAAATACAATAGAATATTCTAGGCATAATATCTAGGATAAATCATAACAATATTAACGATAATATTCTAAGAATAATATCTTCCTATATGTACGTGTATATATATGTATCATTGTGTTATATATATATATATATATACACACACTGACAATACGAGTTCATGGAATTCTTGGAAGTCATTGGTGAGTAGCTGCAAGGGAAATTACCACATCGTGGACCCAAGCAACAGAGAATGCGCGAGGGCTCTTGAACGGTACAATGAGGTCGGTGAACGAAAACACTGAAGAGAATAAAATATTTTTTTTATAAAAATTTAAAATATTTTTTGGATCGTTTCAGTGCATTACAGGTATAAATCTGTCAATGATCACGGACGATGCATGTGATGCTGACCTTCCTAATCCTCGGCCCAAGTGCAAGGTTCCCTCTTTCTTCGTATAATGTTTAATACTTTATATTATATCATATACACACACACACTGACACACAAATACGTATACATGCGCTGTGGCATCAACGGTGACGTGTCATGTATTTGCAGACGTATTATTACACTCTGTCAAGTTACTGGTCCAACGATGAATCTGTCCGCAGATCACTCGGCATACGAGAGGTAAAACGCATAGAGAATTGTATAATTGATCTTGGTTATATTTATAATAAGAATAGTATTAAAGTATGTGATGGGTATGTCGTTTTTTTTTTAATCCAAGAAAATTTTCTTACACAGGTATTCCGAACACATCCTATCGTTTTGGTTACTAATCGAATAGTTGAACCAGACCGAATAAGATATAATCGTAATTGAATTGAATGCGATATAAAAACCGAACGGTTACGGTTTTTCTAAACATGAAAAAATTGATCCGAATCAAATCGAACCGAATAAAAAAATGATAGCAAAAACCAATCCGAACTGAAATGAGACCGTACCACCCGAATCGAAACTGATAAAAAGATGGAATGCTTATATTATGATTGAAAACAGGGGACAATTGGGGAATGGGTGAGATGCAATGGTGACAATATTCCATATAACAACGACGTTATAAGCAGCTTTCCGTATCATGTCAATCTAAGCATGAAAGGTTATCGTTCTTTGATTTACAGGTAACACCAGAAATTAAAAACACTACTTATTCCATTTTTCCCTATCCATATTCGATTTGTAATGTTTAGGGATTTTTTTTATTTAAAAAACATTTTTTTTGTGTTATATTGGCACGTGGGAATCTCGAATAGTGGTGACCATGACATGATCGTACCGCATGTTGCAACACAAGAATGGGTTAGAGCGTTGAATTACTCCATCATTGATCATTGGAGGCCATGGATGGACCGCCACCAAGTTCAAGGGTATATATTTTTCTCACTATATATATATAACTTATTCCATTTTTCCCTATCCATATTCGATTTGTAATGTTTAGGGATTTTTTTTATTTAAAAAACATTTTTTTTGTGTTATATTGGCACGTGGGAATCTCGAATAGTGGTGACCATGACATGATCGTACCGCATGTTGCAACACAAGAATGGGTTAGAGCGTTGAATTACTCCATCATTGATCATTGGAGGCCATGGATGGACCGCCACCAAGTTCAAGGGTATATATTTTTCTCTCTATATATATATATATATATATATATATGTAAATTGTGTGTGTGTTTATAGCTTTTATTGTAATTGCAAACTTGAATCTCTTTTTTGTGTGTTGTTCATATGCCAAATTTAACAAAATGGCGTTTGCAACTTTTTTCTTCATTATTATTGAAACTAACAATTAATTTATGGAACGAATTATTAAATCTAACAAAATAACTAGAAAAAAATAATAATCTATTTTTAGGGTTTGAATTTCTGGTTTTCGGGTTTTGTGCCTGAAAAATAGACACAATTTTTCGTCATTTTTATTAACCTGTAAATGTAAATATTAGTTGTTGCATTAATTATAAAAAATATATGATTTGAAATCTAGTGTTGTGGATGGCTATGAACAGGTACACGAGGACGTACGCTAACCAAATGACATTTGCAACTATCAAAGTAAGTTATTTACCTTCCAGCCACTGCAGTTTCCCTAATAAATCAGTAACAATACGAATTTCTCGTTTATATCCATATTATTTTTAAGTTATTTACAAGAATAAATGTACATATTTACAATGATTTCCACTTTTAGATATGAAATCAAGATAATGGCAATATCAATTCTTTTGACTTAAAATCGACTATATACATCGCCATATTAATTTTTTTATCGTTCTAGTTAACTGTTATGTAGGGGTGGTCATTTAGGGTTCGGTTCGGTTATATTCGGATTCGGTTATTTGGGGTATAGAAAAATTATTGCCATTCGGTTTTTATATAAATTTCGTTCCGTTCTGTTTGGTTATTTTTCAGTTCGGTTTGATTCAGTTTCGGTAAAAAATTCATTGTTTCAAAGAAATTGTGGTTTTTTCAGTTATTTTTGTATTCGATTCGGTTTCACTTTTTTCGAGTTTGAACAAATCATAACCATTCGATTTTATGTCGAATTCGATTCGTATACGGTTTTATTCAATTCATTTCAATTCAGTTATTCAGTTAATAACCGAAATGTTCTTTTATATGGAGTTAACCTTTTTTATTAATATTTTTGTTTTTTTTTTCTGTCAGGGCGGAGGACACACGGCTGAATTTAAGCGTGGACCGTACGGTGTCATGTTTAATCGGTGGATTAACGGCGAACCTTTGTGAAAGTGTAATGCGTGACATTATATATTATATACATATATATGGGGGAATTTGTTACTCTTATTTCGTTCGGTTGATTCAAAACTAAATTTATTAAATTGCAATATTATTACGAAAATCTTCAATGGCATTGCCTTCTTTGTAATTCAGATGAATAAATAAACATTGAATATGTTGTTGGCCATTGCCGAATTCTTTATTTTTGTCAATCGATTATTTTTCGGACAGTCTGAGTAAGCTTAACAGTTTATCAAGCTTACCAAATGTCTTGCGTCCATTTGTTCAAGTTATAGGTCTTCATGAACAAACAGTGGCAGTAGGACTCTATGGACACGTGTTTGATTATAAGTGAGAATATTTCATTGTAGTCCACTCCTTCTATCTGCGAGAAGTCTTTTGCTACTAGTCTTGTTTTGTACCGAGGTTCTTCAACTCCTGAAATCCCTGGTTTCTTCTTTAGCACCCATTTGCAGTCTATAACTCTTTGCTTATCAGGTCAAGGAATCAAGATCTAAGTCTAATTCTGTTTCATGGACTTCATTTCTTCTTTCATAGCTTGCTCCCATTTGCTCCAGTCTCTGTGCTTTCTAGCTTCATCATATGTTTTTGGTTCTTCAAGTTCAACTTTACTGGATGAAGCCAGAGCAAATACTACCACATCTGATTCATCAAATATGGATGGTGGCTTTATTTCTCTTCTCTGTTTGTCTCTAGCTAGCATATATTCAGATAGGTCATCCGTGTTTCTCGACTTTGAGCTCTCTAATTCTGATCTTGTTTCAGAGTCTGCAGTGATCCCTTAGTTTTAATTTCCTCATTTAAGTTTGTAGTGTGTTTCTCTATTTTGTTCCACCTTGACCCTGAATCATTTGATCCTTCTAAAAAAACTGTAGTATGGGTAAACCTGACAGAGATGGTTTCTGTTTTTCAGTGGAGTCGATTTATTCATTTCCAAATCTTTGTAGACTTGTTGCTTGTTAAATCTTACATCTCTGCTTATCACGCACTTCTTGTCCTCCAAGAGTCAGATTTTGTACCCTTTTATGCCATCTGGGTATCCAAGGAATATGTCTTTCTCACCTCTTAGGAATGTTTTTCCTTGGTCGGTGTATACATAAGTTATACTGCCGAATCTTCTTAGGTGTGAATAACTAGGAGTTGTGTCTCACCATACTTGTTCTGGAACTTCAAAATTCATTGCGCTGAATGGAGATTTATTTATGATGTACACACATATTGCTGCAATTTCAACTCGGAAGGTCTGCGGAAGTCACATTTCTGCCAACCAACTACGTACCTTTTCCATAATAGTTTGGTTCATCCTTTCTGCAACACTGTTTTACTAGGGGGTAAAGGTGCAAGTCGTGTGTCTCTGAATCCCGTTTTTCCTGCAGAAACTGTCAAACCTATTACTGCAGAATTCTAGGCCATTGTCTGTCCTAAATGTTCAGATGTTCTTTCATGTATGTTTCTCGACTAAAGTTTTCCAAGTGTAGAATTTTTTGAAAGCCTCTTTGCTCTAAAGAAGTATATCCATATCTTGCGGGAGAAATCATCAATGAAGGAGATGGAATATTGACTTCTGGACATCGAGTTCGGGACATTTAGGGACCCCCACAAGTCTAAATGTATATAATCAAGAACTCCTTTTGACTTATGCTGACCAGTGCCGAAAACCAATCTGTGGGATTTTCTGAAAAAGCAATTCTCGCAGAACTCAAGTGCTGAAACTTCCTTCTGTGGTATAAATCCCTTTTTGACAAGTAAGTCAATATCCTTTTGACTCATATGAGCCAATCGACTGTGCCAGAGATGCGTATTGTCTTCGACTGCTTGTACATGATGAGATTCTATAGCTACTGTCTTGCCATCTAATACGTACAATCCATCTCGAAGCTAGCCTTTAAGCACCACTCTGCATCCCTTTATCACCCTCAAAGAGCCTTCCTGCGATTTGTACCAACATCCCTGAGCTTCTAATTCTCCCATTGATATTAGATTCCTCCTTAACTGCGATATGTATCTAACTTACTTGGGATCCATCATGGGTTTCAATCTATATGTTCCCAATTCCAACAACCCAACACGTTGTGTTTTTTCCCATGCTCATGAGTCCGAATTTGCAGGGTTCTAACGATGTGAATCAATCCTTTCGAGGCGTCATTGTTGGGTTTTGGAGATCCCTAAACATGCGTTCACAACGATTTCTAGAGTTCCAATCTTGGGTTTCATGCACCGAAAAAAATAAAACGCAACCCAATCAACAAATCTTACGTATAATGATAAAGGCATCGATATACTAACCTGTTTTGATCCAGAGACCTGTCACAAATGCTGAAATCAAGCGCTCTCCATAGTTAGTCCACATCACGGGCTTGTGTTTGCTAGAACGTGATCTGAAGGATGAGAAAGAAAACCGAGGGCTCCTCGGGAGAGAGAACGGCGGTGGCCACGAGCGAGAAAAGGGGAGAAAAAAATTGATTTTTCTTAATCACTTACTAATTATCTTTTCTAAACATAATTATAAAAGAGGATTAGAATTTCATTAAACTCATTCGGCCAATTGGACCTTCAACGTAACAATTAAGAGAATTAAAGCCCAGTAGCCTTATTAATTATCATATGGGCTCATTAGGCCACATAAACCCATCCAATGGTTTTCTAATCAGTTTCACAAACCGATCGTGGTTTAAACACCATATCCATCAGTCATATGGTATGAACACCCAGAATCCATGATCCATTCTTCCAGTATATTTCTTTCATTAACCGATAGTACCCTCTGTAACCTCCATATTCTGTGACTCAAATCTTGACGTTTATGGTCGAACTATGCTGACTTCTCCTCTGTTTTTCTGAGATTGATCCAAGTTTCTTTCTTTGAACGACAGTCCTTTCGATAGTGGCCTTTCTTCCCACAATACCAACAATCCCCTATTGACTTCGACTTAGATCTTGATCTGAACTTTCTATTCCCAACATGTTCCTTTTTCTCTTGTCGTCCCCTGACTGACAGCCCTTTTGTAACACCTTTTGATCCTTTTACTTCTTCAGGTGTTATAGAGGATCTTGAGTACTTTAGAACTTCCCTTATGTTGGAGTTTTAGAGATCTCTAAACATGCGTTCATAACAGTTTCTAGGGTTCCAACTTTGGGTTTCATACAACGGAATATATAGAACGAAAGCCAATCAACAGATCTTGCATATAATGATAAAGGTATCGATGTACCAACCTGTTTCGATTCAGAGACCTATCACAAACGCTTAATTCAAGCGCTCTCTATAGCTAGTCCACACTCACAGGCTTGCTTCTCCTAGAATGCGATCTGGAGGATGGGAACGAAAAAAACGAGATGCTCCCCGGGAGAGAGAAATTTCGGCCAAGAGAGAGAGCGGGAGAGAAAAAAATCTCTTTTTTTCTTTCTTAACCTTAAATTATGTTTTCTAAACATAATTATAAAGGGATTAGAGTTTTATTAAACCCATTGGGTCTTAATGGACTTTCTCTTGACAATTAAGTGATATTAGGCCTATTAGCATTATTAATAAACATATGGGCTCGTTGGGCCACCTAAAATCATCCAATGGATTTCTAACCAGTTTTGCAAACCGATCATGGTTAGAGCACCATATCCATCACCTTAACTGTTTATTAGGAGGAGGTAAAGCATTTGACATGTAGACAACTTGATATTCTTCCTCTACCTTCACTTGCAAGTTCTGAAGATCAAATAACATTCGCTGAAATACATCGAGATTTTCTTCGATTGTCTTTGATTCCTCCATCTTGAACCCAAATAGCCTCTCCATGAGATACATTCGATTGAGCAGTGATTGTTCGAGATAAAGTTTCTCGATCATGTTCCAGATTCCAAATGCCATCTTTTCTTGAACGACTTTTCTCAAAATTTGATCTGAAAGGCATAGTACGATTAGGTTTCTTGCTCTTCTACTCCTTTCAGCTCTCATCTTTCCGAGTTTCTTTCTTTCTTCTCTGTCATCTATCTTTCCAGAGTCTTGATCCTTTTGCACTGTAGTTCCTGAGGTCAATGTGCTCCCTACCACTGATGCTGCAGATGTAGCCAAAATTTTTGTTGTCATCAAACCTGACATTTTCTCAGAATCTTCTGCTACTTCCCAATTTCTCAGATCATCCTCCAAAGTATCTGGCAATCCCATTATCTCAAGACAAATCTGAACCTTTTCTTTCTACAAGACGAAATCTCCTTTCCCATCGAAACGCTCCACATCCAATCTTTGCATTTGAGCCGCTATTGTTATGCTGAATCTGAACCGAGATATGTCCAATTCCCTAAATCGAAACCCACAACCGAGCTCTAATACCACCTGTTATTGTTTCAACCTCTAGACAACTCAACTTCTCAGAATGATCCTCTCCAGAGAACTTGCGTCGAACACCCTGCAAATACAAAACAAGAACACAACGCAAACCAAGATAGATCGAAAGAGAAAGAGACACGAGGATTACAAATTCGGATTCAAGCGGTGTGCTTGTCCTACGTCTCAGTGAAGGTCTGGACAGTTTGTTACTCGAGGTTTTCAGATCGATTACAAGCGAAAAAATTTTCGTCTCCAATGGATTTCTCTCAGAGTGCAAGAAACAAATATCCCACAACTCTACTTTCTGGGTTATATAAGACCCCCAACTAACAAGGTTACTAAATTACCCAAATATCCATATTAGCAAAATACTAACCGAGCTCAGTACGACATCTCTTTTCTCCTTTGGAGAACCCTCTGCTCGAGTCTAAGGCTCTTCCAAATTCAACTCAGGTTACAGACAAATCAACATAACACCAGAATTGCTGATACAATTCCACAAATAGAATACATTAAGATGTACATACATAAAATATTGTAAACTGAATATATTCCGTACGGAGGACAAGAACCCTGTCGGAACGCTCTCGGATCTGATTTGGTCCATCGAGACGAAGTCCTTGTCTTTTAGATGAGATTCACATATTCTTGTCTTATCGGACGGATTTTCTCTGGTTTGTGAACTTCGTTTGGGATGACGATAATGTGGTATGGGAGTAGATTTTTCGTTTTAGGAACTTCGTTCGAAGGGCGAAAACTTCGTATGGTAGAGCAATCCATGCGGTGACGGAATATTCAGGATGATTATAATCCGGTCTGGAAACATCTGTACTGGATAATTCATTGTGTGATATTCTCGATAAATGATATGATTGCAGTCTCGGTTATAATATTCAATCCGGATCAGATGTTATATAGGAGAGACATGATTGTAGTTGTAGCGATGATTAGGTCGTGCCAACATCCCTGATCAGACATAGGACAGACCCAATGATCACGTACGTATAGACTACCAAATGAGTCGGAACAATATTATGTTGATGAGAAATATGGTTATTGATAACATGTATTTTGGTGATATTTTGGTATAAAATGTCTAGTGCATTTTACTCGGTTTTGCATATTTATAGGCATTCTAGAGTATATTTGGTCTCGATATTGCTTGGTTGCTTTCTTTGGTGTCAAAACATGTATTCATGCATAAAAGAGAGCAAAAAGAGTGGAAAACATGGACTACGGAATATCACAGACGAAACGGGAACATTTGGAGTTGTTATGGGGAAAAACACGAAGCCTAAAAAGTCAGATCTTGCAAGTCGAATAACTTCCACTCTACAAGTCCAAATTGTGCGTTACTACCTCATTAGAAAGCTCTCTTCAATATCTACGCATAGACACCAAGATCGCACAAATCCGACATTGGAGCAGAAAGTTATGACCAAATCTGTCAAACATGTTCGAGTTGAAGCATTCGACACGACCGTGTTGCATTACGGGAAAACTTCCTATTTTGCATCCAAACTTTCAATTTCAACAAAGGAAGAGCCTAACTGCCAAGAAAATAAATAGAGGACGTCTTGGGCTTCAGAAATCATCGAGAGATCACAGCAGAAGCCAGAGAACTCGAGAGAGAATCAAGACGGAGTTTAATCTCGGGAGCAGAGATTGAAGAATCGTCGTCGAGAGATCGCTGCGAGTCTTCTTTACCTGTTTCTATGTTTCTTCTTATTGATTTGAACTCGTTTGTTGTTATGGGTAGTGAGTAGTCGTTTCACTGTAGTTAGGGATTTAACCTTATAGGGATTTGTTTGGTTTTTATTTTCCGAGACTACGTTATCGATACTCGGCGGTTTAATTGAATTGAGTTTATTGCTTTTGATCTTCTTGGCCTGTTGATTGATTGATCTTAGATTCTGATTGACAACGAGAGTTGGAATTAGATTCGGAAAGAATTCATTGAATGAATTGATTAAGACTATTGAAAGATAGGTTAATCGGTTTAGGAGCTGTGATAGTGATCGTTAATGCATTTGATATTTTAATCTATTAGGTTAAGAGATCGATAGGCTAAATTATTGGATAGTGGATTTAGGACTTGAGAGAGCCAAATCTGATATTAGAACTTGAGATCCCCGATTAGAGTTCGATATTCGTAGATTCTCCATCCTTAGAAACAATCCCTGCGCGCTAAGGTTATCCCGAAGCTACGGTGGTTTAGTTATCTGATTTACTTAGTTTATTTATTGGCTTTATTTTCGGTATTCATCT
>NW_010967605.1:385048-392301 GCF_000463585.1 Tarenaya hassleriana | reverse complement strand
GGTATTCGCTGTATCTAGGTTTTTATCACTTGAGCATTATTTCTATACCTAGATTTGCGTTATCAAGTTTTTGGCGTTGCCAGGGAGTAGTTTAGCGCTAGGATAAAGATTCCTTTGAATCTAGATTTTTTTTCTTTTCTTTTCTTTTTCTTTTCCCTCGATTTCTTGATGTATTCTTTGTGTTTGTTCGACTTTCTGGTGTGCAGGTTTCCGGTGTATGACCAGGAGTTCTAGGCCTGACAACCTAGTACCTCTTGACCCTGAAATCGAGAAGTCCACTAAGCGAAATTGAAAGAAGAAACGACAACAAAGAAAGATGGAGGAACGTGCTATAGTTGCTGTGAACAACAATGACACGTATGGGGCATACCTTCAGCCTAAGTACATTAAACAGCTTTCATGCATTCGCCGACCTGACATCGACCGTAACAATTTTGAGTTTCAACCGGCATTCATTAATATGCTGAGCTCATCGGCTTTCAGAGGTAGACCTAACGAAGACCCGATCCCTCACTTGACTCGATTCAAGCTACTATGTCAGTCAGTGAGGACAGTTTGCGGAGCTACCGATGAGTCTCTCATGCTCATAGCCTTTCCATTCTCCTTAATGGATACTGCTCTGGAATGGCTCTACACACTACCTCCAGATTCCATATTCTCATGGGAACAGATGCAAGAAAAGTTCATGCAGCGGTTCTTCCCCGCTAGCAAGACCCACCTCGCGAAACAACAAATTAACTCATTTTTGCAAGAACCTGATGAATCCTTACGGGAAGCTTGGGATCGCTTTCAAGGATACCAGAGAACATGTCCTCACCATGGATGGGATAAAAAGTACCTTATTTCCACTTTCTTGCAGGGATTAAAGGAGGACACTCGGGTTCTTATTCGAGTAGCATGTGGAGGAAGCCTCAACGAAAAGTCATTCGACTTCATAGAGCAGCAGATCAACAAGATGGCCAACGAGTTTACTCCCTCTCACGAGTTTATCAGAAACGTTAGCCTCAAAGACAGTCGTGCAGGTAAGGAAAGTCTATCTGAAATTTAGGCATTACGTGCAGAATTGACAAAACTTAAAATGCAGGTTGAGAATGCCCATCTGATCTCAGACTTAGACACATCAGCCAACGGTTATAAGATCGAAGACATCTACTATGTAGATAACAACATGTACTCGGACGTGTCCAATTCGGGGTGGAAGAATCATCCAAACTTCTCGTACAAGAATTCTTCCAACGTCTTGAATACTCCCCATGGAAAATTCGGTGGCCGTCTAATCGGGGTCTTTCTCAAGGACATCAACCTCGACCCCGATCTCTCCCACAACATCAGAATCAGGTCGTTCAACACTACCTAGCGCCTCTTCAATCTCAGCAGAATTACACTCCGTCTCCGCCTCCACCACAAGTTGATTTTGACCTCGATCTTAAGTCTATGTTCGCACAGCTTATGCAGGGTCAAGAAATCATTCGCACCGAGATGCGTGAACATCAACAGAAGATCGACACCCATTTCAAGCTTGTCGATAATCAAATAGCTCAACTTGCTGCCTCTATACCTTCGCGACCTCAAGGATCACTTCCAGGTAAACCCGAGACAAATCCTAGAGAGCATTGCAATGCAGTGTTCTTAAGAAGCGGGAAGCAACTTGAGGATGTCTGATAACACGATTTTGTCCTCTATTTCAAAGTCCATTGTGCATCGGTTTCGCCTCAGTTTTATGCGTTATTAGACCTTTAGGATCAATTCAACACTGGTTTTTGCTTCCTCTGCATTCTTTGGTAATTGGAAGGTAATAGACGCATTATGGACATCAGAGGAACATAATCGAGGACTTCGGAGCATATTGGACTGGAGCAGAATGATAAAGACACTTCCAACTCGAGTTGCACTTGAACACGACCAAGTCGAGTTCAAACACGGCCGTGCAAAGGCAAGGAAACGAAGAAATTCTTAGAGACAATTGACACGGACCGTGTCGACGTCAAACACGGCCATGTCGATCCGTAACTTGCCTGTGTCCAGCCCTTGCAGAAGCACAGAAGTTTTTATTAGACAATTGACACGGACCGTGTTGCCATTCAACACAGTCGTGTTACGTTTCGAGAAAACTTCCTATTTTTGCATCCGAACTTCCGTTTTCGGAATGGAAAGAAGCCTAGCCGCCAAAGAAATAAATAGAGGACGTCTTGGGCTTCAGAAATCATCGAGAGATCACAGCAGAAGCCAGAGAACTCGAGAGAGAATCAAGACGGAGTTTTCCGGGAGCAGAGATTGAAAAATCGTCGTCGAGAGATCGCTGCGAGTCTTCTTTATCTGTTTCTATGTTTCTTCTTATTGATTTGAACTCGTTTATTGTTAAGGGTAGTGAGTAGTCGTTTCACTGTAGATAGAGATTTAACCTTGTAGGGATTTGTTTGGTTTTTATTTTTCGAGACTACGTTATCGATACTCTTCGGTTTGATTGAATTGAGTTTATTGCTTTTGATCTTCTTGGCCAGTTGATTGATTGATCTTAGATTCCGATTGACAACGAGAGTTGGAATTAGATTCGGAAAGAATTCATTGAATGAATTGATTAAGACTATTGAGAGATATGTTAATCGGTTTAGGAACTGTGATAGTGATTGTTAATGCGTTTGATATTTTAATCTATTAGGTTGAGAGATCGATAGGTTAAATATTTTGGATAGTGGATTTAGGACTTGAGAGAGTCAAATCTGATATTAGAACTTGAGATCCCCGATTAGAGTTCGATATTCGTAGATTCTCCATCCTTAGAAACAATCCCTGCGTGTTAAGGTTATCCCGAAGCTATGGTGATTTATCTATCTGATTTTACTTAGTTGGTTTATTGTTTTATTTCTGATACTCACATACTTCATTCCATATTTTCTGGTCTAATTCCTTGTCGAGTCTTGTTCCTAGAGTTAACTATTCCCTGTCTTCGACCCTGATACTACAGTTGATCCGTATCTTTGCGGTATTTGCTGTAACTAGGTTTTTATCACTTGAGCATTATTTCTATACCTAGATTTGCGTTATCAAGTTTTTGGCGCCGTTGTCGCGGAGTAGTTTAGCGCTAGGATAGAGATTCCTTTGAATCTAGATCCTTTCTCGTTTACTTTTATCCCATTCCTGATCTATTCTAGTTCTTTGTCCTATTTTTTTGGTGTGTAGGTTTTCCCAGTGTATGACCAGGAGTTCTGGGCCTGACAACCTAGTCTCTTTTGATCCAGAAATCGAGAAATCCGCCAAACGCATTCGGAAGAAGAAGAAACAACAGAAGAAGATGGAGGAACGTGCTTTAGCTGTAGAGAATGACAATGACACTTATGGGGTATATCTTCAACCCAAGTACACTCAACAACTCTCATGCATTCGCCGGCCCGATATCGACCGTAATAAATTTAAATTTCAGCCGGCATTCATCAGTATGCTCAGCTCATCGGCATTTAGGGCCATACCTAATGAAGATCCAATTCCCCATCTGACTCGATTCAAATTGCCATGCCAGTCTGTGAAGACGGTTCAAGGAGTCACCGATGAGTCACTTATGCTAATGGCTTTTCCATTCTCTTTAATGGACACTGCATTAGAATGGCTCTACACATTGCCACCAGATTCCATTTTCTCTTGGGATCAGATGCAAGAGAAGTTCATGTAGCGATTCTTCCCTGCTAGCAAAACCCACCTCGCAAAGCAACAGATCAACTCTTTTATGCAGGAACCTGATGAATCTTTGCGCGAGACTTGAGATCGTTTTCTTGGATACCAACGCCTCTGCCCTCATCACGGATTGGACAAGAGGTATCTTATCTCCACTTTCTTGCAGGGTCTAAAGGAAGATACTCGAGTCCTCATTCGAGTTGCCTGTGGAGGAAGCCTCAATGAGAAGTCTTTTGACTTCATCGAACAACAAATCACTAAGATGGCTAACGAGTGTGCTCCTTCCCACGAATTCGTCAGAAATATTGGTTTTAAGGACAACCGTGCAGGTAAGGAAAGTCCATCTGAAATACATGTTTTACGTGCAGAGCTTGTCAAACTTAGAATGCAGGTAGAAAACGCCCATCAAATCACTGATCTGGACGCATCACGAGACGAGTACGTGCATGAGGATGTCAGCTACGTCGCCAACAATCCGTACTCGAACCATACAACCCAGTTGGAGGAATCACCCAAATTTCTCATACAAGAACTCCTCCAACGCTCTAAATGCACTGCACAACAATTTCAGTGGTTCATCTATCCCGGACTCCTCTCAAGGAAATCAATCTCAACCCCGAAATGCCTACCAGCATCAGAACCCAGCCCCTCAACACTACCGAGCTCCCCGTCAGCCTCAGCAAAACTTCGGTCTGCCTCCATCTCAATCACAGGTAAGTCCTGACCCTGACATCAAATCTATGCTTGCACAACTTATGCAGGGTCAAGAAGCCATTCACACCGAGATGCGAAAACATCAGCAGAAGACCGACGCCCATCTCAAGCTAGTTGATAACCAGATAGCGCAACTCGCTGCCTCTGTCCCTTCGCGGCCTCAGGGATCACTTCCCGGGAACCCGAAAGCAAACCCCCGAGAGCACTGTAACGCTGTATCCTTGCGCAGTGGCAAAGAGCTCGCTAACCCTATCATCACATCTACGGAAAAGGTCAGTGCTCTAACTCTGTTCCTACATCTTTTCCTGACCCCATAGCGGCTGAAAAATCGGATGATGAAGAACACGACGTATACATTCCACCGCCACCACGTTCGCCTCCGGTTCCTTTTCCTCAACGACTCAAGAAAACTAAAGAAGACACCTAATTTGCTCGATTTGCTGACGTGGTGCGTTGGTTGGAAATCACTATGCGATTTCACGAGGTTATCACTCAGATGCCATCCTATGCCAAATTCCTTGCTCCCGTTTTGGTCCAAATCGCGTCCGAGACCTGTAATCCTATAAAAACACAACTAAACCGAGTTTCGTGGCCTAACACGCCTATAATGCCTACAAATGAACATGATCCTCATATAAATCCTATAAAAACGTCCAGGAGATATAGAGAGAATTAGGAGTTATCATCCGCCTCCGGTTCCCTTCCCTCAACGACTCAAGAAAACTAAAGAAGACACCCAATTTGCTCGATTTGCTGACATGGTGCGCAAGTTGGAGATTACTATGCCATTTCACGAGGTTATTACTCAGATGTCATCCTACGCAAAATTCCTGAAGGACATTCTCACAAAGAAACGAGTCATCGAGAAGGAAACCACTTAATCCCGAGTGCAGCGCCATTCTTCAGCACAATCTGCCACCGAAAATGTCGGATCCAGGTAGCTTCTCGATTCCCTGTAAATTGGGAAATGTTTCTATAGATTGTGCTCTTTGTGATTTAGTGCCAGTGTAAGTCTCCTACCACTCTCCATCTACAAGAAACTCAATGTGGGAGAACTCAAACCGACTTGCATGGCTCTTCAACTAGCTGATCGTTCTGTCAAATATCCTCTGGGTATTCTCGAGGACGTCCCGCTGAAAGTCGGCGATTACTACGTACCGGTCGATTTCGTTGTGCTTGACATGGACGAAGACTCCAAAATCCCGATTATTCTAGGATGACCGTTCTTAAACACTGCAGATGTCATTGTCCACGTTCGTGCCGGCCGACTGACACTCAAGATCGGCGACGAAACAGTGGAATTCACGCTCGACCAGAATTTCAAGCAACCATCTATAGTGGATTCTATATGTTATATCGACTTGATGGATGCTTTAACCGATGAGGTACTCTTTGAATTTCGTGATTTCGATGCCCTATCTATTGTTCTTTTTGGTGAACAGGGTTGCAGTACCTTTACGGAGCCTCAAATTCACGCGTACACGTCATTCCTAGATGGTTTAGACGTAATGCCAGGCAACACGGCCGTGTCGAATACAAACACGGACCGTGTCGATATTCTGCCGAAAAACATCGAACGTGACACGCCCGTGTTTGACACCAGCTCAGACCGTGTTTCATGCAACATGGCCGTCGTCATTCGACACGGACCGTGTCAATTGTCTGAGCAAATGTGCGAAAACAGACATGACCGTGCATCATTTCGGGCCAGCCCGTGCACACTTCGACACGACCGTGTTGAGTATTAACTCGGACTGTGTCGATTCTCGGACTCATTTCCAGCCTGTTCCTCTATTCGAATCTTTGCCCATCTTCGCCGCCAAATCAACCTCCATGAATCATCTACCTGACTGGGATCCTGTAGCCGCTCCGAAGTTCGAGCTAAAACCCTTGCCCATAGGACTCAGGTATGCATTTCCCGGTCTCGATTCCACTTATCCTGTTATTGTCAATGTTGCATTGGATGATCTACAGCTCGAGCGTCTCCTCACCACATTGCGAGACTACCGGAAAGCCATCGGTACACTCTAGATGATATCAAAGGTCTCAACCCTTCATTGTGCATGCATCGAATTCATATGGAGGACGATTCCAAATCATCTATCGAACATCAACGCAGACTCAATCCATCGATGAAGGAAGTCGTCAAGAAAGAGGTACTAAAACTTTTGGATGCAGGTATCATTTACCCTATATCCGACATCCCTTGGGTAAGTCCGGTTCAAGTCGTCCCAAAGAAAGGCGGTATGACAGTGATAAAAAAAGACAAAAATGAGCTGATTCCGACAAGAACAGTGACGGGCTGGCGTATGTGCATCGATTACAGGAAGCTAAATGCGAACACTCGCAAAGATCACTTCCCTTTACCTTTCATTGATCAAATGCTTGAATGTCTTGCTCTTCATTCCTATTTTTGTTTTCTTGACGGCTACTCGGGATTCTTTCAAATCCCTATTCACCCTAATGATCAGGAGAAGACAACCTTCACTTGCGCTTACGGGACCTTCGCTTATCGGCGCATGCCATTTGGGCTTTGCAACGCCCCTGCTACGTTTCAACGATGCATGATGGCGATCTTCTCTGATATTATTGAAGATTCGATGGAAGTGTTTGATAACACAAATCTAGGTGTATAAATAAGCTCAAGTAATAAAAACCTAGATACAACGAATACCGCAAGGATACGGATCAACTGTAGTACCAGGGTCGAACACAGGGAATAATTTACACTAAGAACAAGACTCGACTATGATTCAGATCAGCAAATAGCAGATGAAATAGATGAATACCGAAAATAAAGCAATAAATAAACTAAGTAAATCAGATAACTAAACCACCGTAGCTTCGGGATAACCTTAATGCGCAGGGAT
>NW_010967605.1:358985-384959 GCF_000463585.1 Tarenaya hassleriana | reverse complement strand
GAATGAAGTATGTGAATATCGGAAATAAAACAATAAACTAACTAAGTAAAATCAAATAGATAAACCACCGTAGCTTCGGGATAACCTTAATGCGCAGTGATTGTTTCTAAGGATGGAGAATCTACGAATATCGAACTCTAATCGGGGATCTCAAGTTCTAATATCAAAATTGGCTCTCTCAAGTCCTAAATCCACTATCCAATAATTTAACCTATCGATCTCTCAACCTAATAGATTAAAATATCAAACGCACTAACGATCACTATCATAGTTCCTAAACGATTAACATATCTCTCAATAGTCTTAATCAATTCATTCAATGAATTCTTTCCGAATCTAATTCCAACTCTCTTTGTCAATCAGAATCTAAGATCAATCAATCAATAGGCCAAGAAGATCAAAAGCAATAAACTCAATTCAATTAAACCGACGAGTATCGATAACGTAGTCTCGGAAAATAAAAACCAAACAAATCCCTACAAGGTTAAATCCCTAGCTACAGTGAAACGACTACTCACTATCCATAACAACAAACGAGTTCAAATCAATAAGAAGAAACATAGAAACAGATAAAGAAGATTCGCAGCGATCTCTCGACGACGATTCTTCAATCTCCGCTCCCGGGAAACTCTGTCTTGATTCTTTCTCGAATTCTCTGGCTTGTGCTGTGATCTTTCGATGATTTCTGAAGTCTAAGACGTCCTCTCTTTATTGGCTTGTGGCTCGGTTTCTTCCTTTGTTGAAAACGGAAGTCCGGATACAAAATAGGAAGTTTTCCCGTAATGCAACACGACCGTGTCGAATACAACACGGTCCGTGTCAATTCTCTGTTAAAAATCTGCACTTTAGACATGGCTCAACATGGGTGAGTTTGAATCAACACGGCCGTGTCGAATGACAACACGATCCGCGTCAATTCTCTGAGCAAAACTTCACTTTTTTCAGCACGGACACAACACGACCGTGTCGAATTCAACACGGTCCGTGTCGATTCTTCAACTCGAACATGCTTGACAGATTTGCTCATAACTTTCTGCTCCAATGTCGGATTTGTGCGATCTTGGTGTCTTGCGTAGATATTGAAGAGAGCTTTCCAATGAAGTAGAGAACGCACAATTTGGACTTGTAGAGTGGAAGTTATTCGACTTGCAAGATCTGACTTTTTAGGCGTCGTGTTTTTTCCCGGAACAACTCCAAATGTTCCCGTTTTGTCTGTGATGTTCCGTAATCCATGTTTTCCACTCCTTTTGCTCTCTTTTATGCATGAATACCTGTTTTGACACCAAAGAAAGCAACCAAGCAATATCGAGATCAAATATACTCTAGAATGCCTATAAATATGCAAAACCGAGTAAAATGCACTAGAAATCTTATACCAAAATATCACCAAAATACATGTTATCAGTGTTCATGGATGATTTTTCTGTCCATGGACCTTCCTTCGATGTTTGTCTGACTAATCTTCGTAAAGTTCTGGATAGATGTTTGCAGGCCAATCTAGTGCTCAATTGGGAGAAGTGCCACTTCATGGTACAGGAAGGCATCGTCCTCGGACACAAGATCTCCGACAAAGGCATCGAGGTTGATAGGGCTAAAATCGAAGTGATCGAGAAATTACCGCCCCCCGCACAATGTTAAAGCCATCCGCAGTTTCCTTGTCACGCCGGTTTTTATCGTCGCTTCATCAAGGATTTCTCCAAAATCACCAAACCTCTCACCGATCTCCTCTGTAAGGATGTACCTTTCGTTTTCACTAATGATTGCCTTGCAGCTTTTGAGACGCTAAAAAAGACGTTGATTTCTCCGTCCATCATTCAACCACCAGATTGGGATCTGTCTTTCGAAATTATGTGTGACGCCAGCGATTATGCAGTAGGAGTCGTACCTGGACAACGACGGAATAAATTACTTCATGCGATCTACTATGCCAACAGAACTTTGGATGATGCTCAGGTAAACTACACTACGACTGAGAAAGAACTGCTTGCCGTTGTCTTTGCATTTGAAAAATTCAGATCATACCTTGTCGGCTCCAAAGCCATAGTCTACACCGATCACGCCGCCCTGCGATACTTACTCTTCAAGAAGGATGCTAAACCGCGCCTCATCCGTTGGATATTGCTTCTTCAAGAGTTCGACCTTGAGATCGGGACAAGAAAGGAGCCGAGAACGGAGTAGCTGATCACCTGTCACGCCTTGAAAGGAGCCGAGAACGGAGTAGCTGATCACCTGTCATGCCTTGAACTTCCCGAGCAACATCCCATTGATGACAATCTTCGCGATGAGCATGTCTTCGCCATCTCTACTCTTCTAGAGGCCCCGTGGTATGCTGATTACGTCAATTACTTGGTAAGTACAATTCTTCCACTAGATCTAAGTTACAATGCCAGGAAGAAATTTCTCCACGATGTCAGGAACTATTTCTGGGACGACCCTTTCCTCTTCAAGAGAGGACCCGACGGTCTATTCCGCCGATGCATTCCTGAAGGTGAGATTTTCAGTGTTATTTCCCATTGTCATTCTTTTGACTACACAGGCCACTTTGCGACATCCAAAACTGCAACAAAAATCCTTCAGGCCGGTTTCTATTGGCCTACTCTCTTCAAAGATGTCCACAGGTTTGTTTCTTCATGTGACGCTTGCCAGCGTACGGGTAATATATCCCGTCGTCATGAAATGCTCCAACAATATATTCTTGAGGTAGAACCATTTGATGTCTGGGGCATAGATTTTATGGGACCTTTCCCCTCTTCTTGCGAAAATTTGTACATTATGGTTGCAGTTGATTATGTGACCAAATGGGTGGAAGTCCTGGCAAGTCCCACGAACGACAACAAGAGCGTGGTGCACATACTCAAACGCACGATCTTCCCACGATTCGGTGTTCCCCGTGTCATCATCAATGATGGAGGATCGCACTTCATCAATCGCACGATCAACGCACTCCTGCTCAAATACGGTGTCAAACACAAGATTACAACGCCTTATCACCCTCAGACCAGTGGAATGGTAGAAGTTTCAAACCATGAGATCAAGTCCATACTCGAGAAGACGGTATCCAGAACCCGAAAAGATTGGGCCCTCAAGCTCGATGATGCCGTTTGGGCGTATCGTACGGCATTCAAAACCCCCATCGGGATGACACCGTTCCAACTCGTCTACGGCAAGGCGTGTCATCTCCCGTGGAATTGGAGCACAAAGCTTACTGGGCCATCAAGCAGTTGAACTATGACCTCAAATCTGCAGCCGAGAAATGAGTTCTCTCGCTCCATCATCTTGAGGAAATCCGCCTTGACGCGTATGAAAACGCAAAAATCTACAAAGAGCGGACGAAGAAATGGTACGACAAGCCTATCCTCCAGCGTAACTTCCAGGTAAACGTCTTGTCCTTTTGTTCAACTCACGATTGCGACTTTTTCCAGGAAAGTTGAAATCGCGGTGGTCTGGTCCGTTCAAGATCAAATCCGTATCACCAAGTGGTGCGATCGAACTATGGGATCATTCCGGAGGTTCATTCAAAACTAACGCTCAACGCCTGAAGCTCTACAACCCTGCTTTTCCATCGGACACGAGAGGAGCCATCGCCCTCTTCGATCCCGCAGAGTCGTGAATCCTTGTCGGGTCCAGCTAATGATCTAAAACAAGCGCTTGTCGGGAGGCAACCCGGCCCCATATCCTTATTATATATTAGTTTTGTTTTATCTTTCTTTTCTTTTTATTCTCTCGTGGTCCAATTCTGGCCATTTCAGGGCTCACGGGTCACGAGACTATTTATCTCTCAATTTTGGCCGAAATTCAGCACAATCCGTGTTGCCTCTAACTCGGCCGTGTCCATTTGCGTTTGATTTTCACAGAAATTCTGCACGGTCCGTGTTGATTTTAACACGGTCGTGCTTGATTTGGCGATATTTCAACAGACAATCTGTACGGCCCGTGTTGAATTAAACACGGTCTTGTTCGTTTTCACGATCTTTTGACAGAGAATTCACACGGCCCGTATTCTACTTCAACACGGCCGTGTTCAACTCATTCGACGCACCGACACGGACTGTGCTCGATTTGCACGGACCGTGTCGTCACTATTTTCGCCTTTTTATTCCATTTTCGCAGGACTCGGCCGTGTCATCCCCTTTTTCGCCTTCGCCTCGCTGCCACCACCGTGTCCTGCCGCCGCCGTCTCCATCACCGCTGTCGCCGCACTTTAATCTCAAGCCCGGAATCCCTTTCGGCTCCTCTCCACTCTGTCAGTCGCTGATGCCACCGTGTTCCGCTGCCACTACGACCGCTGCAGTCTCCCCTACCCGCCGCCTCGCTCTCCCCTCGCTGTCGCCTCGCCGCCGCCATCTCCCCATCTCTTCCGCCCTCACTCCGACTATGGCTGAGCGAGGCCGGATCGAAGGCCGCCCCGAAAGAGGTCCAAAGCGCCGGTACAGCCGCACGCTCCCGGACAACGAACCTTAGGCCCCTCGCCGAGGCACCATCATGGAGCTTACCAACCTCACGCCGATCCGACCTGAACCGGGCATTCTTCGGATCAATCATCGGGACAACACCACCAAGACCGTCTACATCAAACTCGAACAACAAGGCTTACAACCGACCAAGTTTTTCGGTGACGATCTGGATCGCATCGGAATCCATGACGAGTTGGTTCGTATCTTTGATATGCTCGGGTGGTCAAGTTTTTTGACGGTACATGAGAAGAGTTTCAAGACTTTGACTCTGGAGTTCCTCTCTACCATCCGTTGCTACTTTCCGAGCGATGGCAGCACAGTGAATGCCTTCATGGATTTTCGGATGAGGAATAACGAGTATCGCCTCTCAATGCGTCAGTTCGCCGATATCCTCGGGATCGAGCCAAGTACATCTTCGAAGCTCTCTCTTTTTCTACCTCAGCGTCAGGAAGCATTTTGGCAGGTTATCGCTGCCCGATCGTACGAGAGTCGAACCGCAAAGGCGACTTGGATCCGCCACCCGGTGGCTCGGTATTTTCACCAATTCCTTACCAGCTGCCTCCTCACCCGAGCTGCCGGCGGTACGGTGAACCATCAGGAACTGGGTTTTCTTCGCTGGGTTTTGAGCGACGCCTTCGACGGCGACACTTGGGGAATAGAGGAAGTCTGCCTTGCTTCCCGTATGGCGATGCATCTCGAGACATTTGCTCAACTAGGGAATCCGACAGACGTCAAGACATGCGTCGGTGGCATCATCACCATGATTGCTCGTCGCGTGAGCATTAATGTCGGACTCCATTCAGACGATGTGATCCCGGGCCACACTCTCTTGGATATTGCTGCGTTGGTCCAGAAATTTCATCTCTCCGAGCGACCGGTACGCTGGCACTGGAACTATCTGGACCATCAAGGTGACCGCCAGAGAGTACGTCTCCCTTGTCCCCATCTACCGCCGATTACTCAGGTCGGTCTCCTCTTCTGAGCCCCCTTTGACGACGTCTCCACTGACGATGCTGCCATGCCAGATGCTGACCAGCTCTCCTCTTCTTGGGCCCCTCAGTCCTACCCTCTTCCTTCAGAGGACTTCTCCTTCGACATGCCTCCCTCTCCACCACCAGATCCGAGTTCTCACTCATTTCCTGACTACTCTGCCCAGATTGACATGCTCAGCCAGAGGATGCAGAGTATGGAGACGACTATGCACGGGTTCGGCGCTCAGCTCCAGTCTTTTGGAGATATGATACGAACGGAGTTCGACGCTCAAAGGCAGTTCTGCGAGCAACAGCATCAGATGGCGCAGTACGCCACAGAGTTTCATCGCCGCTATGACGCCCCGCTGATCCCCCTTCCACCTGGATATCCGTACTCGCCATACTATTATCAGTCAGGACCACCACCACCACCTCCAGAGCAGTGAGCGTTTGGTAGTCCTTTTCTTTCCCCCCTTTCCCTTTTGCTTTTGCATTTTCAGTCTGTTTTATTTGGGATTATCCGGTGTACTTTTCAGACTTGACGATATATCACTTGTACCTGTTCTATTTGTTGCGTTGCTTTGGTTTATGCTATTGTTTTATGTGTTTACAAGGTCGCATCACATTCCACGCGTACGCTGAGAGCTGTGAGATTTCGTCTGCGTTTTTTCTTCGATCCTTGAGTACCGTGAGGGAGCGCGCCATTCATTCACGCTAAGTATTCTTTTATCCCGTTCCCTTTTTGGTTTCTCTCACTGGTTTTCCCTTCTCCCAGTGCGATTTGACACCGCGGACGGTGTCTTGTTCAAGTCTGGGGGAGGATAGTCTCACAGCTTGTTTAGATGATCAGTTAGAAGATTCATGGGCAATAGAGTAGAAATCTGTCGAGAGTATAGATGAACCTGGATTAGTTATCTAAGCACTTGAATGAATTGTCGGACTTATCCGAAAAGGTAGCTTGACCTGAGGAATGTTCTATAGACTATGAGATGAATCGTTACCTAGGATGAAAGAGGGAATGAAAGTTCTCCAACCCAAGTGTATATGTTTCCCTAAAAACCGTTCCCCATTTGCAGGAATACTAGGTCCCACAGTCTAGCGAGTCCATTTTTTTTTTCACTCAATCTTTATTTATTTAGACTTGTTTAGACACAGGCAAGTAGTCCGGGGTGGCAGCAATCATCACGAGGCGAAAGTGAGCCCTGTTTCCAAAACCCATACCCAGTTCTTTCGTTCATTTCTTTAGACTCGTTTAGACACACAGGCAAGTAGTTCGGGGATGGCAGCAATCATCACGAGGCGAAAGTAAGCCATGTTTCCAAAATCCATACCCAGTTCTTACGTTCATTTTCCTCGATCATATCATGCATTCGTCCAACGCGTTTTACGAAAAAAAATATATATAGATATTTTAAATGACGAAAAGGAAGAAAAGCCTTGATTCGATTCTTAAAAAAAAAAAGAAAAGAGCTCGAAAAAGAACGACGGACGACGAATGCATTTGATATTGATATTTGAAATCTCGATTTCCCATCACCATATCTAGACCCATTCCAAACCCAGGTGGACCGAACTATTCCTGTAGACAGCGATAAATAGGTTTGAGAAATGTGTTTGGTAGATAACTTGAAATCCCCTTTGAAGTTTTGGATAATGAGTTTCGACTTGTAGTTCTATGATCATTTTGTTGGAATGGAGATCTGAATAGGATAGGTTTGATTTTATTCAAGGTTAGTCGATACAGGAGAGAGATTTCGCCTTTGAAACTCATGGAGATTTCTGACTGATCATCTGTTTTGCTTCCCCCTCATGCGTTTTGTGTTTCCATCATATGTTTGCTCGAGACGAGCAAAAAGTATAAGTCTGGGAGAGTTTGATAACACGAATTCTTCTCTATTTCAAAGTCCATTGTCCAGCGGTTTCGCCTCAATTTTATGCGTTATTAGACCTTTAGGATCAATTCAACACTGATTTTTGCTTCCTCTGCATTCTTTGGTGATTGGACAGGTAATAACCGCATTATGGACACCAGAGGAACATAATCGAGGACTTCGGAGCATATTGGACCGGAACAAAACGATAAAGACACTTCCAGCTCGAGTTGCATTTGAACACGGCCATGTCGAGTTCAAACACAGCTGTGCAAAGGCAAGGAAACGAAGAAATTCTTAGAGACAATTGACACGGACCGTGTCGACGTCAAATACGGCCGTGTCGATCCGCAACTCGCCCGTGTCCAGCCTGTGCAGAAGCGCAGAAGTTTTGATCAGAAAATTGACACGGACGGTGTTGCCATTCAACACGGCCGCGTTACGTTTCGAGAAAACTTCCTATTTTTGCATCCGAACTTCCGTTTTCGGAATGGAAAGAAGCTAGCCGCCAAAGAAATAAATAGAGGATGTCTTGGGCTTCAGAAATCATCGAGAGATCACAACAAAAGCCAGAGAACTCGAGAGAGAATCAAGACGGAGTTTTCCGGGAGCAGAGATTGAAAAATCGTCGTCGAAAGATCGCTGCGAATCTTCTTTATCTGTTTCTATGTTTCTTCTTATTGATTTGAACTCGTTTGTTGTTATGGTTAGTGAGTAGTCGTTTCACTGTAGCTAGGGATTTAACCTTGTAGAGATTTGTTTGGTTTTTATTTTCCGAGACTACGTTATCGATACTCTTCGGTTTGATTGAATTGAGCTTATTGCTTTTGATCTTCTTGGCCAGTTGATTGATTGATCTTAGATTCTGATTGACAACGAGAGTTGGAATTAGATTCGGAAAGAATTCATTGAATGAATTGATTAAGACTATTGAGAGATAGGTTAATCAGTTTAGGAAATGTGATAGTGAATGTTAATGCGTTTGATATTTTAATCTATTAGGTTGAGAGATCGATAGGTTAAATTATTGGATAATGGATTTAGGACTTGAGAGAGTCAAATCTGATATTAGAACTTGAGATCCCCGATTAGAGTTCGATATTCGTAGATCCTCCATCCTTAGAAACACTCCCTGCGCGTTAAGGTTATCCTGAAGCTACGGTGATTTATCTATCTGATTTTACTTAGTTGGTTTATTGTTTTATTTCCGATATTCACATACTTCATTCCATATTTCCTGGTCTAATTCCTTGTCGAGTCTTGTTCCTAGAGTTAAATATTCCCTGTGTTCGACCCTGGTACTACAGTTGATCCGTATCCTTGCGGTATTCGCTGTATCTAGGTTTTTATCACTTGAGCATTATTTCTATACCTAGATTTGTGTTATCAATGTCGTCCCCCCTACTCTTGAAAAAGGTTAGTCTTTTTACTCTGGATCTGCGATCACCTCTAACATTCAGTCTGCAGATACTCCAGTTAAGATGACATGTGAGGAAGAACCAAAGTATGTACCTCCACCTCCCAGACCTCCTCCAATTCCATTCCCTTCACGACTTGTGCAACAAAAAGAGGCCAGCTAGTTTAAGCGCTTCACGGACATGATAAAGAAATTGGAGGTCACAATACCTTTTCATGATGTAATCACTCAAATCCCCTCTTATGCCAAATTTCTCAAGGATATTCTGGCTAGGAAGAAGACAGTGGAGAAGGAGACAGTAGCATTAACCAAAGAGTGCAGTGTCATTTTCAGCACGATTTGCCCCGTAAGATGGCAGACTGGGCAATCTCTTTATTGAATAGGCGTTATGTGATCTAGGAGCAAGCGTAAGCCTAATACCATTGTTGATCTTCAAGAGACTAGGTGTGGATGAACTCAAACCTACACAAATGATATTACAGTTGGCAGATAGGTCGACCAAACAACCTGCAGGTATACTAGAGGATATGCCACTTAAGGTGGGTGATTATTACATACCTGTCGATTTTGTGGTTCTTGACATGGATGCAGATTCAAGCATGCCTATCATTCTAGGGCGTCCATTTCTCAACACAGCAGATGTCGTCATCCACGTCAGAGCGGGTCGTCTTACTATGTCCATTGGAGACGAGACAATAAAATTCATGCTCAATCAAAATGACAATCCAGACGAAAGTGTGAAATCTATTTGTTCAGTTTATAAGCTCAAAACGCCTAAGAACCAGGACCACAAACACAAGGTTAAGAGAGGACCAGATCCAGATAGGACAAAAGGTAAGAAAGAAGGTAACATGGTTGAGCAGGTCACTAACTCATCAGATCATCATGAGAACTGGCTCGAATCTCATGCATCACCACCAGATTTTTCTCTACTAGGTACGCCTCGTTTCTCAATCTCATTTTGTTGTAGAGATGCTCTTAAACTTCATGATCCAGGTTGGCAGAAGATCGATAATCTTCGCCCATTAGACCCATCCGGTAGTTGAGAGAGTTTGGTCAAGCTAAAGACCCTAAACAAGCACTCCCGGGAGACAACCCGAGTTCTTAGGTTAGTTTTCTTTCCTTTCTGTTTATTTTTGCATCATATATTGGTTTGTGTCTCTTATCACCAGGTTGAGCTCTAATGAGGAATTGCGGAGGCGAGGAAGCTAGCTATGCGATAGACGTAGGCAGACTTAAGTGCGAGTGAACGAACATCGCGAGCTAAGTATTCTTTTTCCTTCTTGATTTTCTTCTCTTTTGACTCATTTTATTGGTTGCCTCTACTAGACGAGAATTGACACCGAGGACGGTGTCCAGTTCAAGTCTGGGGGAGGATTCGTCTAACGCCAAACCATATCCATATAGAGTAATGTTGCATGCATTTTCCCCTTTTATTTTTACTTTTTAGTTGCATGTGCATATAGGATGCATTAGGATCATATAGTTTGTTGTTAGGATTGTGCATTCTCATATAGTGTTTAGGACATATAAGATCACGTGCATAAAACCGTTTTGAGCATTGATATGATGACCTATGATATGAGAGAGTAGAAACGTCCTGAAAACATTGTGATTCGTTGAACGTGGTTATGTTTTGTTGAATTGATTGCTTGACCTTTAGGATTTTCTAGAATGGTTTGTGGCATAGAAATCTTTGGTTGGAACCCATGGGATCGATGTTGTCTAGCCAAGTAGCAAAGTTTCTATAAGAACCTTTCCCATATTTGCTGAAATCGGTAAAGTCTATTATCAAATGCATTCTTATTTCTTTATGTGCAGAAAAAGATAGTGAGCATCTCGACACTCCGCTGTCATTATCTCATCAACGAAAATTGTTCGAGGACATGAGTGCATCAATTTGATGGTTCGGGTCTAAGTTGTGGGTCAGGTCATCCAATGAATAAAATCGACAAAAAGAGCGATTATGAACCCTTCAACTTCAACGTCCTAGAAACCCGAGATGCTAGCAAAAGAAAAAAAAATCTAGCTAGATGAAAGAAAAAAAGAGAAAAAGAAAAAGAATGAATACCGAAAGCGTAAACTAGATACGATTAGGTAGAATGACGTAATAGGTTCGAGAAACATGCTTGGTGGATGATTGAAGTTCTTGGATGGTTCTGCGTAGCGGTATAGATCCCATAACTAGGAAAGACTTTCTTTTAGAGAGGGAGATCATACTAGACAAACTTGGTCATGGTTCACGGGGATCTAGGTCGGATAGAGGTTTAGCTCTCGATTATCATTTTGAGTTATGTCATTGTCTCGGCCTCCTTTCAGACCGCTTTTCATGGAATATTTTCTCGAGGTCGAGCAAAGGTTTAAGTCTGAGAGAGTTTGATAACATGTATTTTGGTGATATTTTGGTATAAGATGTCTAGTGCATTTTACTCGGTTTTGCATATTTATAGGCATTCTAGAGCACATTTGGTCTCGATATTGCTTGGTTGCTTTCTTTGGTGTCAAAACAGGTATTCATGCATAAAAGAGAGCAAAAGGAGTGGAAAACATGGACTACGGAACATCACAGACGAAACAGGAACATTTGGAGTTGTTACAGGGAAAAACACGAAGCCTAAAAAGTCAGATCTTGCAAGTCCAATAACGTCTACTCTACAAGTCCAATTGTGCGTTTTCTACCTCATTAGAAAGCTCTCTTCAATATCTACGCATAGACATCAAGATCGCATAAATCCGACATTGGAGCAGAAAGTTATGAGCAAATCTGTCAAGTATGTTCGAGTTGAAGCATTCGACACGACCATGTTGCATTACGGGAAAACTTCATATTTTGCATCCGAACTTCCGTTTTCAGCAAAGGAAGAAGCCTAACAGCCAAGCAAATAAATAGAGGACGTCTTGGGCTTCAGAAATCATCGAGAGATCACAGCAAAAGCCAGAGAACTCGAGAGAGAATCAAGACGGAGTTTTCCGTGAGCAGAGATTGAAGAATCGTCGTCGAGAGATCGTTGCGAGTCTTCTTTACCTGTTTCTATGTTTCTTCTTATTGATTTGAACTCGTTTGTTGTTATGGGTAGTGAGTAGTCGTTTCACTGTAGATAGGGATTTAACCTTGTAGGGATTTGTTTGGTTTTTATTTTCCGAGACTACGTTATCGATACTCGGCGGTTTAATTGAATTGAGTTTATTGCTTTTGATCTTCTTGGCCTGTTGATTGATTGATCTTAGTTTCTGATTGACAACGAGAGTTTGAATTAGATTCGGAAAGAATTCATTGAATTAATTGATTAAGACTATTGAAAGATAGGTTAATCGGTTTAAGAACTGTGATAGTGATCGTTAATGCATTTGATATTTAATCTATTAGGTTGAGAGATCGATAAGTTATATTATTGGATAGTGGATTTAAGACTTGAGAGAGCCAAATCTGATATTAGAACTTGAGATCCCCGATTAGAGTTCGATATTCGTAGATTCTCCATCCTTAGAAACAATCCCTGCACGTTAAGGTTATCCCGAAGCTACGGTGATTTATCTATATGATTTTACTTAGTTAGTTTATTGTTTTATTTTCGATATTCACATACTTCTTTCCATATTTCCTGATCTAATTCTTTGTTGAGTCTTGTTCCTAGAGTTAACTATTCCCTATGCTCGACCCTGGTACTACAGTTGATCCGTATCCTTGCGGTATTCGTTGTATCTAGGTTTTTATCACTTGAGCATTATTTCTATACCTAGATTTGCGTTATCAATTATTTGACGACCATACTAACATTTCACTAGCCTTGAAATGGTTGTGTAGGCATATATCCGGATATTCGTGATTGAATGATTCTTCCGATGGCGTGATACGGTTTCACTACTAAAGACTGAGCTGGAATCTAATAAGTGTCTCTGCGGTAGATGGTTGGCAAGGAAGAGTTTCAGTGATTGACTATGTCCGATGATCGATCAAGTCATGAGTTAATGTCTGGAGCAGATAAGGTCCGCGTGTGATTCCATTATCGAGAGATGTGATATTGGTTACCGGTGAGGGAGTTATATGTTGATCACATTTGATCCTCATATGCGACATAGTTGAATTGCAAACATCCATCATTGTACGTGGAATACCTTGATCGATAAATTATATGGTCTTTGACTATTGACTCACATAGATTGGTTTATATGTGCAATATTGTGAGATTGATGATTCTCATGTGTAATGATCTATATGTGGGATGCAAATAGAGATGATTTGATGGGTTCTGACCTATGATGTATGACACAAACTTAATTGTGGTCGTGATTGATATTCTTGATATGTGATGATTGTGATGCTTGAATTTAGTATCTGTTTACTTTTTATGTTGAATTACATATTTCACTGAGAATGAAATTTATGGGTTGAACCTAAATCACTCTCTAAGTATATATACGTTAAGATGTTGTTACGCAATATTTTAGGAAAAGAGTGACATTAGTGGATTGGGACCAGACAAAACGACCAATTCATACTTTTTGGGATTATGTATAGTGTTGACTGATCGACATTACATTCTTATACGTTGGGATATCAAGATGGATCTTTCGACCATGATTTTTTTTGAACGATTCTTTTTTGGATATTAGTGGTAGATATTTTGGTTGTTGTGTATTTTCGGTTTCAGTATGGCCTTGTGTCTACCACCTGATGTATATGCATGTACGTGGATTTCGATTATATATACGAATATAAATGAAAGATTTTCCCACGCTTTTCTTTTCACTGATTGTTACTTATATATATATTATGTATTTTTGCTGTATTATTTGGATGAATTGTGAATTTAAGTTCTTGTACATTCGAAATTTTATATATGTTTTGTTGTACATATGTGCAACTCGTATAACATGATACGAGTTATGGGTGTAATAGGACCGATGAAAATCCAAACCAAATGTGAGCGAGAGCAGCTAAGGGATTATAAACCGACAAAAAATACAAAAAATTGAATATTAAAAGAAAAATCCAAAAAATGAAGAAAAAAAAACAAACGAAAAAGGTGAAAGATTTTAACGAACACGTTGAAAGAAGGGTTATGATAATGAGTACTTTTATAAAATATTATGAACTTATCTTTTAAAAAATTTATGAGTTTTAAAGATGTAAGAGAACAATAAATAAGAAAGGGAGTGAAACTTCTTCCCAATCCGGGTTCGAATCTTCATTTGGAGAAGACATTCACATGAATTTCCCCAATTTTATAGAAGATGTAGTCCGATCAAATATCCGGTGAATTTTCAAATTATAAAAAAAATAAGATTGAAAAATGATAGATAATTATGATCAATAAATATAATTAATTAATTTTTTCATAGTCGATAACAAGAGAAGAATATATTATATTACTAGATATTATAGAGTAAATTAAAAATAGTTTTTAGATAAGTTCTCATTAAAAATATATTTCAAAATTAAAAAAATAGAATTTTTATATCTCTAAAAAAAATACTGCATTTGCACATTTAATATTAGGGATATTAATTTATATCTTATACCTGAATTTCGAAATTTCCTTTGAATCTACCGAAATACATCGGACTTCAGATATAATTTTACCAGCGTAAAAAAAATCAAATTTTCGGATTGGATTCAAATAGAGTTTTGGACAAAACACTATTAATTTTTTTAAAAAAATAAAAAATATTTTAAAAAAGATTTAAAGTGGTTGGTATAACTCGATCCAATTTAAATCCGAACTCGAATCTTATAAGATCGAATTTCAAACTTAATTGTGTAGGTCCGAAAAAATTCGGACGGAGCCAAACTCTGCTCCAAAACTTTCGAACAAAATATAAACTAGATCTATATGGGATCGGATCGGACATATCCTTTTGACACTCCTATTTATTACTATCATATTTTTAGTCACGTAAGCTAAATAAATGAGAGAATTTCAAAAGCTATTATTTTAACCTCACCTCGAGATTTGTGCCTTATCCCTTGGAGAAAAAAAACAACAAAACGGTGATAAGTGACAAAATAGATACTGAGATGAAATAATATGAAAGTTTGCTACTTTTCATCTTCTAATGGTATTTTTTTTTGTTAAGTAAAGTAGTTTGGTATGTTTTGCATGATAAAGTCAATTAGTTGCAGAAAATATCATAGAATATTTTCATTAGTGTTTTTTTACATGATAAAAGTTAAATTGTTACACAAAATATTATAGAATATTTTCATTAGTTCAACTTAAAGAAACTAAATCGTTAAATCAAATCATACTATCAATTCGGAAGTTTATACGATCGTGTTCTGAACAACCTTTTTTTTTTTTTGGTATTATGTCAAATTAATAGCTTTTACTCTACTTTTAAAAAAAAAACTATGTTTAATTTTATTTTATATTATTTTTTATTGGGTTAAAATTTTACTCAGTCAGTTTTGGACTTTATTTTATTTTTATATACTATATTATCTTATTATATATTATTCAATTTTATTTACTTGATTATGGAAATATAGACGCAAGCTACATCAGTCCATCAAATAATTAAATTTAACTCAATATTCTAATATTTAAGTACTCTGTACTTCAAATTCCAAATTCGAAAAGAAAAACTCTTTATCTCTACAAAATGTTTATTCACCGGACTTTACCACCCCATAAATCTTATTGATTTTTTTGTTTTTAATCACATTAATTTTATAAATTTGTCTCTCGTACTAAATTTCCAAATACTATAGTTTATAGACTCTTTAAATCTTATATATAAATAAAAAAATTTAGTGAAATCATATCATTTTCTTAGGCGGGCCGTGGCCCTCGGTGGCGTTTTTAAATTTTGATCTGTTATAATTGTTTTTACAGAATTAAATGAAAACTTTTATAATGAAATGAATAATTCAAAATGATAAAATAAAATATAATTACTTTTAATAAAAATTACTTTTATTTTAAATGATATTTATTTATTTATAAAATAGTAATAGTATAGATAAACTGAGAACGTAATTATAAAGAAATTAGGATAAAAATGAATAATTTAAGATTAAATTATAAAAACAATTTAATAAAATATGATTATTTAAAATAAAATTTATTGTATTCTCTAATTATATGTTGTTAAATATGAATTAATTGTATTCTCTAATTTTTAATTTCTTTTGTAAAGATGCATAATAACTAAATAATAATTGGTTGAATTCTAGAACTTATTTATTAGTCTAACCTAACTCGGTGATGCAGGTTTTTTTTATCCTATTATTTATTGATATCAATTTAATAAAAAATGATATAAATTATTTATTTAATAAAAATATATATATTTATAAGTTTAAATTATACTTCCTAAATATATTGATATTTTAATTGAAAATCCAAATATCCAACGGTCCGAGTGCGAGCCAGAATGGGAGAGCTCGACGAATACACGTGGACGAGATCATTATGATGGAAAAGTCCTTTACCGGACTTCACGTGTCAGTCAAAATCACTTCCGATTTTCAAAGTTTCTTTCTATTTTTATTTCGTTTATTCATAATAGTAATATTAATAAGCATCTCCTCGGTTTCTCTCTCTTTGAAGCGACAGGAGAAATGGGAAGACAGTGGCGTTGCTGTCTGTTCGTGATCTTATTTCATGTTCTTGTTGTTTCCGGTTCTGTCGTGAAGCATCTCCCTGGCTTCGATGGCCCTCTTCCTTTCGAGCTCGAGACCGGGTAACGATGACGATGATGGTGGTGGTGATTAAGCCGTTTCTTTACTTAATCAGCACGTGATTAACGTGCTAATTACGTGTTCCATCGATCGATTCAGGTACGTGGGTGTTGGCGAATCTGATGATGTTCAGCTCTTCTACTACTTTATCAAATCCGAGAGGAACCCACAAGACGATCCTCTCATGATTTGGTTAACCGGTGGGCCAGCCTGCAGCTCCATCTGTGGCATGCTCTTCGAAAATGGTACGATGTTGCATAAAAGCGACATCTTTTAATGTCTTGATTAGGGTTTTCAGGTTCAGAAACTCGACGAATCACTAATTTTGGGTGACTAGTGGAAAAGCAAGATGGATCTATGCGTGTTTCTTTGCTTAATCACAAGTGATTAGGAGTTTGATTAGTGATTCTAATCACTCTTAAGTTGGTTTAATTAGGTCCTCTAGCTTTCAAGGGTGAAGAGTACAATGGGAGTGTGCCCACATTGGTGAAAACCTCCTTTTCATGGACTAAGGTTACATACCATATTGATTGATTCATTGATTTATATGTACGGTCCAATATATAATACGCTAACCCTTCATAATTCCCCATAAACGTACCGGTGACCGAATCTCAGGTCGCGAGCATAATATATTTGGACTCGCCCGCCGGCTCGGGGTATTCCTACGCGAGAACTACGCGGGCATTTGAGTCGAGCGACACGAAACAAATGCGCCAAATCGACCAATTTCTTAGGAAGGTTGTGGTGTAGATATCGTCTAATTAACGTTTTTGATGATCCGTTAAGCTTTGGCGTCATTTTTAGTGTCGTTGTCCGAGAATTTTGCAGTGGCTGACGGATCACCTGGAATTCGTCTCGAATCCGTTTTACGTCGGCGGAGATTCGTACTCTGGTAAGGTCGTTCCAGGAGTTGTTCAACAGATTTCGCGCGGTATTTTACCATCTTTCATTCATTTATTTTTCGCCATTTCGGTATCTTTGTCTCGTTTTTTTCGTTGATCTTAATCTTGTATTGAATCATGAAAACAGGAAATGGAAAAGGCATTACACCTCTCATAAATCTCCAGGTCTGTATAGCCAAGTTTGTTATTCTATATCTCATATAAGAATTTACTCATCGATTCGAACAAAATCTTTCTGATGAGGTTTCTCTTTGCCAGGGTTATCTGCTCGGAAACCCGCTGACAGATGATAATTTTGATTATAATCACCGAATCCCGTTTGCTCACGGGATGGGACTTATTTCCGACGAACTCTACGAGGTACTAAATCTTGCGGAATTCAGTGAACTACATGCTTTCATCGGGCTCGTTTTTCCATCACGTTTTTTTCCTGTAGTCGCTTCAAAGAAGTTGCGGAAACGACTACTTCAACATGCACCCGAGCAATGCGGAATGCTTGAATGGTCTACGAGCTTATGACACGGTAGAAATTCCTCATGACCACTCGGCTTTTGTTTTTGACGTTCGTTGTACATGAATGTATATTGGTAACAATTTCATTTACTAGTATCCGAGTCGACCATCCTAAATTATGTCATGAAACCACTCATGAGGTTCCACGAACTAACTTCTCTGTCGATTTTTACCCCCTGTTTTGATCAGTGTGTTTCGGATATATACACGGAGCAAATTTTATTACCAAATTGTGAAGTAGATTATGTCATGCCGACCCGACCCGACGGAAGAAGAGAATTGAAGGAGTCTCGGGCCAACGAGTCGTCCCTCCCACCCCCGAGCTGCTTTGTACGTAATGCTTTTTTTAGTCAATCTCGTTTTCTATTGAATTCGAGGTAAGAGTTTTTGGTTTCTCACTCGAACATTGCGGTGTCTATGCTTAGACCTACCGATATTTCCTGTCCGCATTCTGGGCAAACGACGAAAACGTACGGAGAGCACTTCATGTGAAGAAGGTACAGGACATTGTATCGTAAAGAAAATATCGATACATACGTTAAAATTCAATTCTTTTGCACCTTAACGATTTTTCCCGGGTTTAGGGTATCGGAAAATGGAAGCGTTGCAATACCGTGAACATTCCGTATACGTACGACGTTGCCAGCTCCGTCCCGTACCATCTGAACAACAGTCGTCAAGGCTTCCGGTCTCTGATCTACAGGTAAGATCTCTCATCATCATCGTCGTCATCATCACCGTCCTCATATTTGTATTCACTTCGTTATTGGAACAGTGGTGATCATGATCTCATGGTACCGTTCATGGCGACGGAAGCATGGATAAGAGATCTGAACTTTCCCATTGTTGATCGTTGGAGGCCTTGGATGATCAATGATCAGATCGCAGGGTATCATATATAACTCCAAATCCAGTTTTTTATATCGGTTTCGAGACTCACTGATCGTATTCGACAGGTATACGAGGACTTACTCGAACAAGATGACGTTTGCCACCATCAAAGCAAGACTACATTCCCCTCTCCTCCATCGATAGATTGATTGTTTTATCGTTTTTTTGGTAACGGTAACGGGTTTTTTTCGGGTTGCAGGGAGGAGGGCATACAGCGGATTACAGGCCTGATGAATGCGGCGTTATGTTCAAGAGATGGATTGATGGAGAATTCTTGTGAGAATCTCGACCCTAAAACTGTTGTCTTTTTGGTTTTCAGTTCATCAGAGACTTCAGTTCCACTGGAAGTCAAGTGTGTTTGGTCGGAAGAATCTCATCCAAAACCCTTTTGTGACAAAAAATAAGAATAAAATTTTGCTTTTACTGCAAATTGCTGTAAAATCGAACTCTCTCCTCTGCTATGGAATCTGTCCACCAGTGAGCTGTTGTCATGCCCATTGGCGAGTGTTGCATCCAGAGGGGACTCCTACTACTGGTCGGAGGTCCACTCGAATTCCTCTTTACCACCAGACTTTGCCCCCTCGGGTCCCTTGGCACAAGGTTATTTGGTTCACTCACTCGGTCCCGAAGCACTCCTTCTTGACTTGACTCGCAGCGAGGAACAGATTACCCACGAGAGATCACCTTTTCTCGTGTGGGCTAAATGCATCTGCTTCACGCCCGCTATGCGACTCCGCCGCTGAAACACGACATCATCTGTTTCTTCGATGTCCCTGGTCAGCTGTGATACGGCCGTGCGCCTTCTCCGGTTTGCTGGTTGATCACTTCCGACGCTCTCAATGGTTCTCGGATCATCTGGTGTGGCTGAAAACTTGCTCTGGTAATCGAACAGCTCAAACAGATTATACAGGTTCCCTTTTTTCATATTGTAAATAATATCGTGTGCGTATATTGAATCACACTACGTTGTATTCAAAACAGATCTGAGGAATAAGGAATTCCTAGCATTAACAGATTGTGTTTTTCAATATGTTTTGATCCCAAATTCAGAAAACTTCATGGTATCAACGGAGATTTCCAAGGATTTCTGTTGATAAATTCTAGGGATCTAATACTGGCGATCTGAAAAAATTTTCAAGGATTTCCAAGGATTTCGAAGGATTTCCTAACCCAGCCCAACTCTGTTTCGATCTGAAAAAATTTTAATCTAATCCAACTCGTTTTTTAGCGAGCCAAAAATATATCAACCCACTCCATATGTCTTTAACCCGTGAGCTACGCGAACCAAACAAGACGGTTTGCGAGTCAAATAAAAGTTTAATAAAAAACAAACTAAATACGTAATAAAAATATAATTTGTATATAAAAATATTTTAAAATATATAAAATATTTAACATTTTTTTAAAAAAATTTCTAGTCCGCGAGTCAGTCCGACTCGTGACGAGCTGGTTCAACACAAACCCGGCTCGTGACGGGTTGGCTCGTTTAGCCCGATTTTTTTTAGCTCAAATATTTTGAGCACGGCTCGAAAAAATATAGGTCGTCTTGTGAGCCAACTCGCGATCCGCGGCTCGTTTTACATCCCTAATAAATTCTGATCTATTTTTTTTTTCTGATTCTGATCATTCAGATTTCCTCGTGTGTCTGTTCTCTACTTCCCTGAAGAAGTTTTCCTACGCTCCATATTCTGCAGCATTCAACCGAATAACATAGACTACTAATTTAATACAAATTTTATTAAACCAAATAAACCGTTTATGAACCAAACCGGCCAAATACAGAACCAAAATCTCAAAGGGTAGGAATTAGATTATGTTGTTTTCTTAGTGTAACAAATCTGAATTCAGATTCTTGTAAAAGTTTTTTAGTAATCCATAGATTAGCCATTTAATAATATCCACGTGGTAGGATTCTTGGCTCGTTCTATGTACCTCTTCCATTTAGATTAAATAAATTCTTATATTATTATTTCCGAATCATCACTTATATATATATTTCACTCGATGATCTATATCTATTTCCGCCTTATTTTACTTTACCACGCTTTTCATCTTTCATCTTGTTTATTACTATTTATATACATATGTTTCCGAGTAGTTGACTTACAGAACCAGGTCTGAAGGAGGAGGACAAGAATGGCAAAGTCGCATGTTGTCCTTTTGGCGTATCATTACACGATCCTCTTCGCAGTTTCTCGTTCTTCGATCAAATTCCTTCCAGGATTTGAGGGTCCTCTTCCCTTTGAGCTCGAAACTGGGTACCCTATATATATTCCACTATCAAACTGTTAAAATTCTGATGAAGAAACCAAGTCATCTTTTTTTTTTGTGTGACTGGATGACAAAGTTATGTCGGCGTGGGCGAGTTCGACGATGCACAGCTCTTCTATTACTTTGTCAAGTCTCAGACAAATCCGAAGGAGGATCCTCTTATGATATGGTTGACCGGTGGACCAGTTTGCAGTTCTGCTTCTGCCCTCTTTTATGAAATCGGTACTGTCAAGAACTGAAACCATCCTTCTGATCCGAAGTTCTTGTCTGAGCTTTCTGGAACTGGGTTTCTATTTAAGGTTTAAGTCCACAGGTCCTCTTACTTTCAGAGTTGAAGAGTACAATGGGAGTTTACCCACTTTGGTTTCGACTTCGTATTCTTGGACAAAGGTGGTAAACTTTTTCTTTTCTTTCTTTTTTTTGTAATTTCACAGATTTCAGTTCTTGAAGATTTTTTATGGTCATTGTGTTCTTTGCTTATAAACTCCTCGTGGGTTATGAATTTGATGATCGCTTTTTCCAGGCCGCGAGCATAATATTTGTGGATTCCCCTGTGGGTTCTGGTTTTTCATACGCGAGGAAACCGTCTTCTTCTCGAGCTGGGGATACCATACAAGTTCATCAGGTTGATCAATTCCTTAGGAAGGTAATAATAAATATGTAATTCCTTCCACCGACCTCTTGGTTTCGATGAAAGAATCGTCTTTTTCATGTCTTTATAGTGGTTGATGGATCATCCTGAATTCCTCTCAAATCCCTTTTACGTCGGGGGAGATTCATACTCTGGAATTATCGTACCTGCTCTCGTTCATCATATCCACATCGGTATCAAGCCGTGTCGCTTTTCTTTTTTCTTCTATGTTTTGAGCTTTTCTGATCAATGCCCTTCATCTGATGTTTCCTTCAACTTCAATTCACAATGTAGGAAACGAAAATGGTGTCACTCCTCCTATAAATCTTCAGGTTTGTGTGTATATACATATCTTCTTATCCCTATATGTATTGCCAATGACGGCAGAAGATCGTTGTCTAAACGCTGATAGGGATACGTTCTTGGAAACCCCGCAACAGACGAAAATTCTGATACAAATTCTCGTATTCCGTTTGCTCACGGAATGGGGCTTATTTCCGACGAGCTGTACAAGGTATATCCAATCTTTCCATTGTCTTCCTCCTCGTTTCCAGAAGTTTCTGGCATTATTCATTTTGGTTTTTTAAGTGTCAGTCACTCGAGAGAAACTGTGGAGGGGAATACTTTAATGTTGATCCCGACAACTCACAATGCTCGAAAGATCTTCGAGCTTATGAAAAGGTTGAAGCTCTGTCAAAGTTCTTTGGAGAGTGTTTTCAAAACCCTCTTAGCTTGAACATTAACAGAAACCTAAACACCAACACTCTATTCTTAGAACAAGAACAGAGGATCAAATCTGGAACTTCTCCTTTTCCATATATCCAAAAAAATCAAGATGTAGAACCACTTAAATACAACATCAAAAATCTAAAAGGTTAGTGCAGGAGTTTCAAAAAATCTGAAACACAACAACCCCACATGTACAATTCATAACCACTCTTACCTGTTCTTTGACACTTGTACAATGCATAACCACTCTCAACTGCTCTTCAACACCTGTCTATTCCAGAAAATTCCAGCTCCTCTTCACTTCAAAATGTCTTCACCCGCTACCATGCTTAGATCTTGAACCATCTAACAACAAAGGTTAAGTTAGATTCTCCGATGCGGATTGTTTCATGTTTCGATGAGTCATCTAACGTTTCTCTTCACTTTTATCAGTCGGTGTCGGGGTTAAATACGTTGCATATATTATTACCGGATTGTGGATCAGATTCAACGAGGCAACATATCATCAAATTCAGTGGAGGAAGGATCCTCGGAGAAACTCTGAACCCTACACTGTCATTACCATGGTTTGGCTGCTATGTAATTTTTCCTCTCCACCTATTCTTCTCCATTTTTGAAGTTAACTATATATGATACTGAATCTCTCGGTGAATTACATATATTCAAAGGTCGGTTTTCGATTAGTATCCAAATCAAAAACCAAATGTAACTGAAACTAGAGATGTCAAAATGGGTCGGGTTAAGCGGCTCGGCTGAGTCTGATCCAATTATAAACCCAAACGACTTAACTCATTTGCTTAACTGTTTTAAATGGGTTAAATGAGTTTTGTTCCATTAAATCCATAGGTTAAATGGTATATATTTTTATAGAGTCGAATACCGAAAACGTCTATCTAGTTTATTTGTGTGTACGTATTTATAACTATACACGTGTATGAATAGTATGTAAATGGGTTAAATGGGTTTATACGGATTTAATGGATCGACCCAATTCTTTTGATCCAAATGGGTTGGACCAATTGACACCTCTAACTGCTGAAATTACTTGCTCTCTCCCGATGTGGTTTATGCTCAGCTTTACAAATTTCTCCTGTCATCCTTTTGGGCAAACGATGAAAATGTCCGAAGAGCCTTACATGTCAGAAAGGTAAATTCCATTTAAAGATCTTTGCTTATCGATTCATAAACGAGTTTAGTGATTGATTAACATGAACATTGATCTGCAATTCAGGCAAGTATAGGGCTGTGGTCTCGGTGCAACACAGATAAGGTACCGTACTCGAAAGACATACCTTCGAGTTTCCAGTATCACGCCATCAACAGTGCTAAAGGCTTTCGGTCGCTGATCTACAGGTATTCTCTCTCTGTATCATTCCTTTTCTGAGATTGCTTCTTTCTCAAGAAACAAACGCAAGTGTTATATGAGTTTTGGAACAGTGGTGATCATGATTATGTGGTGCCTTTTCTTGGGACGCAAGCATGGATAAGAGCTTTGAACTATTCCATTATCAACGACTGGCGACCGTGGTTGATAGATAACCAGATTGCCGGGTAAGAAGACAAGAATCTTTTCACTCCATTCTTTCGTTTTTATCAATAAATTAACTCGGGTTTCGATCATATATCTGAGATTTATGTTCTTTTTTACATCGATTGTATTGTGAAAAATAGATATACGAGAACGTACGCGAATAAGATGACATTTGCCACGATCAAAGCAAGTCTCTCTTTCTCCAAAAACTTTTTTTTTTCTGATTCCTTTTATTTGGTTTGATGCACAATATGTAATGTTCTTGAGAGTTTCTACAGGGAGGAGCTCACACTGCAGATTATAAACCAAAAGAATCATCTGTTCTGTTTGAGAGGTGGATAAGAGGAGAGCTTTTATGAGTCCCACATCGGAAAAGAGAGCAATATTTATTAGTTTTACATAGTATTGAGACATTGTCTAGATCGGATTAAAACCATAGAACTAGTATCGTCTCATTTTTTCTTTTGCGTCATACTTCTCGATAACTCAAGAGTTGAACTAAAACAGAAAAATATTTCCACTTTTTCCGTTTTTTTTTTATAATCCGGCATTCTGGGTTAAAGCCCAGACTAATCTAGGGAATAGGAACCAGTCATGTGATTTGTATTATACGTTCTCTTCCTAACTTGAGGTTCGAACTCGGGACGAAACAGATGTTTTGCATCCTCCTTTTACTGGTTGAACTATCCAAATTGCATTTCGGACAAAGATATTTTGATGGATCTCAAATCACTGTGTATATAGTCCCATGAACGTATTATAGATATATCATATCGTGTCTGAAAACAATCAACGTGATGGTGTATGATTGGTGGTGCCTGATAACTCCTAATTCTCTCTATATTTCCTGGACGTTTCTATAGGATTTAGACGAGGATCATGTGCATTTATAGGAATTCTAGGCGTATTAGGACACAAAACCCGGTTGTGCTCTAGTTTTGCAGAGTTACAGGTTTCGGAGGTGATTGGAACCGAAAAGGAACTATTTGGAGCGTTAAAGGAGATGTCCGGATGAGGTACTCATGTTGCAACGTCGATAACTTTCTCCACAGAAGTCCAAATCGCACGAAACTTCTACCATTGGAAAAAGGACTTCAAGAGCTTCGCGTAGACACCAAAATCGCGTAAATCCGACACCGGAGCAGAAAGTTATGAGCGAAATCGTGAAGATCAAAAGTTCGACTTGACTCGGCCGAGTCAGAACTTGACTCGGTCCGAGTCAAAACCCGGAAAAAGACCTAATTCGAGTTTTCCTAATTCTGGTGGGAGAAGGACTTTGGGAGCGCCGCCTAGGGTCTATAAAACATGCCTTCAGACGTCCAAGAGGAGCATACAACCTTGAGACAGACTTTATACAGACTTTGGAGAGCTTTGGTGAGAGAAATAAGAGTTTTACGGGATTCCGGGAAGAAGAAGGAGAGTTGGAACGTGAAGATCGCTTGCTGTCGACATGAGTCTCTCTTCTCCCTCTTTTCTTTCTGTTTCTAGTTTTGCTCAGTGTTTTTCCATGAACCGTGAGTACATCCACGGCTGTGGGTTAGGGATTCGTTTGTGTTTTGGGTATGTTTGAACCCTAACTTGGTTGCGATTTGGATTTGTTTCGGTTTTATCGATTTGTGCTTTATTCGATTGGTGTTTGCTGACCCCTTGGCCAATTATTTCAGATTATGAACTACATAGGAATATGGGTTTAGTTTCAGATCAAAATCGATAGAATAGATCGTATTATTCACATAGGAATATGGTTTGATCGATCTAAGATTGATGATGGTGTTCTTCATGCATCTAGTTTGATAAATCACATAGGGATATGGATTTAGAGAACTTTAGATAGTGAGTTATATGCCGGGAGGTGATTTCTCTATCTTTATTACTTGACGATTCCCGAATACAAATTCAATATCGTGATTCTCGCATGCTTAGCATATACCCATACACGCAAATACGGTCCCGACACCCACGGTCATCTTAGATTGCTAGTTTACACATTCTTATTGCTTTGCTTCCTTATTTTCTATTCTTTCCATATACTTCCACCATCACTTCTACTTGCTTGCTTTGATTTAGTCTCGATTAGATTTAGATTTAGCAACCGGTCCTCGTGTT
>NW_010967605.1:327305-353238 GCF_000463585.1 Tarenaya hassleriana | reverse complement strand
TTTCTGGTTTTATTCTGTGTTTTTCCATGAACCGTGAGTAGATCCACGGCTGTGGGTTAGGGATTCGTTTGTGTTTTGGGTATGTTTGTACCCTAACTTGGTTGCGATTTGGATTTGTTTCGGTTTTATCGATTTGTGCTTTATTCGATTGGTGTTTGCTGACCCCTTGGCCAATTATTTCAGATTCTGAACTACATAGGAATATGGGTTTAGTTTCGGATCGAAATCGATAGAATAGATTGTATTATTCACATAGGAATATGGTTTTATCGATCTAGGATTGATGATAGTGTTCTTTATGCATCTAGTTTGATAAATCACATAGGGATATGGATTTAGAGAACTTTAGATAGTGAGTTATATGCCGGGAGGTGATTTCTCTATTTTTGTTGCTTGACGATTCCCGAATACAAATTCAATATCGTGATTCTCGCATACTTAGCATATACCCATACACGCGAATACGGTCCCGACACCCACGGTCATCTTAGATAGCTAGTTTACTCGCTTTTATTGTTTTGCTTCCATATTTTCTATTCTTTCCATACACTTCCACCATCACTTCTACTTGCTTGCTTTGATTTAGTCTCGATTAGGATTTAGATTTAGCTACCGGTCCTTGCGTTCGACCCCGTGTTACGACGATCCGTATCCTTGCGGTGAGTTGTGAATCGGGTATAAATTCTAGACTCGGTACACACGTATCAGTGCCATATAAACGCTTAGCTGTATGTACACTTTTCTTGTTTTTATGTACTTTGGATTTTTTTTTTTCAGACAGCGAACCTCTGTAATAAGTTATGGACCCAACTTGTGGTTTTCACATTCAAAGTGATTGGTTTTTAATACACATTAATACTTACATTTTACGTTATTTTGTATTTAAAAAAAAAAACAAAGAAAAAGTCATATATACTTTGATTAATAGTATTTTAATGATTTCAATAAATAAAATTGTCTAGAACGAAAATTATCTTTAATAATTTATTGAAATTTGATACATTTTATTTCAGAACAGATGATGGGGTGATGAAATCAGAGGGTCCGGTTCCGTCCGCTTTCCATTTATTCGTCCTCTACGAATTTGTTTGTTTTTGTTTTTAATTTCATAATAATATATTCTGCTGAGAAAAACAATTTTTTGTTTGACTGTGAATTTTGTATTCTCCACGTTTTTTCCCCAATGCATATACTTATATATATATATATATATATCTATTTTAAGATTCGGATTATATAAAGACAGCGAAAGAATATATACTCATGTGAGATCTTCGCATAATAAAAAATACTTGAAAAACAATGGGTTTTTAAGGAAAAAATAACCATTAACTATAAAATAATCTTGCAATTCTTTCTTTTCTCCGATTTGAACAATTCATTTCTTCCAATTCCTAAGTATAATATTTCTGAATTGCACCTGTAATCACACCACCTTATAATTTGGTCCACCAAAAAAAAGAATTACAATGTTTTCTTATCACTAGTGCGGAATTTGAGATTTGGCAAAATTTGAATAGTTGAGTTTTTGTTATGTAATTTTGATAATAGTTTATATTATATGGAAATTGAAAATTTTAGTATTTAATATGGAAGTTTGAGTATAGCTGAGTATTTAATATTGTAATCTCCTTCTAACTTTTTTAAAATTTTAATAATGTTAAAAATCAAATAAATAATTTTTTTTGAAAAATATTCTGGTTCGTGAGCCCATTCGTTGGTCGGTTGAGTTGAACCGTGACGAACTCAGCTCATGGTGAAATGGCTCGCCTGATCTCTTTTTTCGGGTTTATAATTTTTCCAACCAAATTTAATGAAAATAAGTTGATTCACGAGCCGCAGATCAAATTCGTTTATATAGTCAAGATGGATGAAAAATAAAGAATAAAAAAACAATTAATAGTTGGAAAATCATCAACTGAACTAGAATAAATGATAATACCTGAGCCAACTATTAATTGTTTTTTTTTTATATGTAAATTTTATATCAAGGATATTGTCATAGTTTTGCTACAATGTTTGATTTAGAGTTTCGGAAGCTGTATAAAAAGGAAATTTCGAATATAGACACGACGAATATCAAAAGGTAAATCTCATAAACACTGAGTTTTTTTTTTAAAATATCATCTGTTTATGTATATAGGATCTAACTTCACCATTACGTAAATTAGAATTGATGCTATATTATTATTTTACATAAGTTATGTAGATTATTTTTTTTTTTGTTTTTTTTATAAAACAATTCTCAAAAAAACATTATCCAATATATATAGAGAGACAAGGACGGAAAAGAAATGCTCCATGTCAATACGCCATTACTATATGTATAAGTCAATGCATTTTGATTTCCTCCATGGAAAAACGAGGAGCATCAATTTTAAATTTTCTATCATCCAAACATCTCCTTTTCAATGATAAACTCCCCACATTTAATAATTTAAAAAAATAAAAAACAAATTCGTAGAGGACGAATGGTTCACGGAACCGGACCCTCTGATTTTATCACCCCATCATCTGTTTGAATAATTTGTTGTCCGAAAACAAAAATGGCAACAGCGTATTATCTCTCGATATTTCACTTAATTATGATACTTGTAGCGGCTCAACGTGTCGATTCTGGTGTCTCCGTTGAGTCTCTTCCTGGTTTCGAAGGTCCTCTGCCATTCAAGCTCGAAACAGGGTGCGTGTTTAACTGAATTTCCTGTAATGGGTTTTGTCCTGATCTTGATTATAATCCGTTATTTATTACTGTAAGCACGTTTTCAAAACGTTTGATCGGTTTAAGGTTCTTTGGTTTAGATATGTTGGCGTTGGCGAGGGAGAGGGGGTGAACCTTTTCTACTACTTCATAGAATCAGAGAGAAATCCAGAAGAAGACCCTCTTGTGATTTGGTTAAGTGGAGGACCTGGCTGCACTTCACTCTCTGGATTAGCTTTCGAGATCGGTATCCGAACTCTTTCCGTATAAAATTATTATCCGAGTTGTCAACGATTTCTCTAATCAGATGAAATCCCGCAGGTCCTTTGGCTTTCGAGGTTGATGATTACAATGGAGGTGTCCCTTCCTTGGTCTCCACTTCATATTCATGGACTAAGGTTCGAGGGTTTTTTTCCGAAGAATTTATCCACAAAAATGCGTTCGTTCGTCCTTGATTTCGGGTCGTTTATAGGTCGCGAGTATAATATTCTTGGACCAACCCGTTGGAACCGGCTTCTCGTACGCAAGAACTCGGCTTGCTGATAAACCTAGCGACACGAGACAAGCCGTACAGGTCTACGAATTTGTTAGAAAGGTATATATATATATATACACATGTAATGTATGATTAGAATTCCATAAATAAATGGTTTTGATCATTTGTTTTTGCTTTCGAAGTGGCTGATTGATCATCCACGGTTCACGTCGAATCCGTTTTATGTCGGGGGAGATTCTTACTCTGGTAGGGTTGTCCCGGCAATCGTTCAAGAGATTTCCAATGGTATATATGTTGCTTTTCGGCCCGACATCTCTATGAACATCTGTTTCCTTTGATTGAATTGTATATTTCTCACATCGTAACAAATCTTGAAACCATGGCGATGCAGGAAATGACAAAGGCTTTAGACCTCGAGTAAATCTTCAGGTGCATCCGTTTATATTGCCTAATTTGCTAATCGCTAGATAGATATCTTGACGAAAAACAATCATGAAATTGAAGATTTGTTTCTCTCGTTATGCGTTCGATAGGGATATGTTCTCGGGAACCCTAAGACGGACGGCAGTTTTGATAGCAACTCCAAAATCCCGTATGCTCATGGAATGGGACTGATCTCGGACGAGCTCTACGAGGTATATAGAATCGTACCGATCTCTCGTTTCTTACCACCAAAACTATAGTTATGAAATCTATTCCTTTGTAGTCATTGAAGAGAAGCTGCGGAGGAAATTATTGGGATGTCGATCCTAGTAACTCGGAATGCTTGAATCTCCTTCAAGACTACGATAAGGTATATCTTCTTCTACAATTTAACAAAGAAAGATAAGTAAGTACATCAAACCGCAACCGCGATGATTGACAAGTTGAATGATGGTCGAAACTTCTGTGGTCGATAACAGTGCGTTTCGAGGATAAACGGAGCGTTTATCCTGACTCCACTGTGTGAGTTTTCTTCTCCGAGGCCGTCTCTATCAGACATTACTCGAAGAAGATACAGTAGAGAACTTCTAAACACAAGCCTTTCGGTTCCAGCTTCTGATTGCTACGTGAGTGATCTTCTTGGCTTTGATCTTTGCTTCACTTTCCATTACATATGTTTTATACATGTAATTGCTTTCGCCTTCGCATTCAGACATATCGGTATTTGTTATCATCGTACTGGGCTAACGACGAGAAGGTGCGGAGAGCGCTTCACGTGGTGAAGGTATATACGTGTATATATACATATATATATATATATCGAGAGTTATATGGTGATAAAGTGAACAATGTTAGGCTTAAGGTTTGGAGGGTTTCGGGTACAGGGAAGTATAGGAAATTGGGTGAGATGCAATTGGGGAATGCCTTACGACTACGACATCAGAAGCAGCATACCGTACCATTTGAACAACAGCCTCAAGGGTTACCGGTCTCTCGTTTTCAGGTCAGATTATAGATCCATCCCCTGCTTCTCAAGAACTGATTTGGGTGTTTTAACGAGTTCGGGGATTTTTGAAACAAACAGCGGCGATCACGACATGATGGTGCCTTTCCTTGGAACTCAAGCATGGATACGATCCCTAAACTATTCCATCGTCGACGACTGGAGGCCGTGGATCATCAACAACCAGGTCGCCGGGTAACATACCTTCCTTCTCCGAACGTAATCGTTTCCGTCTTTCATACTCATAAAACCGTAGATTTCTCTCTCGAACCGTTGTCTCGACCGGGCAGGTACACGAGGACGTATGCCAACAAGATGACGTTCGCCACCATCAAAGCAAGTGTTCTCCTCTATTTTCTCTCAGCCCTTGAGAGTTCTTCTCGTCATTTGGTCGTTCTTATGGCTCTTCAACTCTTTCGGTCTTGTAGGGTTGTGGACATACCGTAGAGTATAAACCGGAGGAAGGCTCCATCATGTTTCAAAGGTGGATAAATGGACAGCCTCTGTAATTTTTTTTAATCTTAAATATTAATTAGAGAAAACATTGTTAGCACTCTGCATATTGTAATAAGCATAACAAGAGAAAACAATATATAGTTACATTGGTATTGGTATAAATAAAGGGACATTATGACTGATAGATGTATATATCGGTGCATTGGTAACCATAAGTTGGGTCCATGGCTTATTAAAGCGTACAATTCGTATGGGACCGTACTCACACTGCTTTGAGATACATCATATCGTATCCATACTGACGCATTTATATCGCACCAATCATACACCATCACGTTGATTGTTTTCAGACAGGAAAATATCTTGTCCGAAACACAACCCAATATGAACATACACACCATCACGTTTATGGTTTGGTCCATATTTATAATATTTGGGAAATTAGAATATTAATACCTGAACCTGTCAAATTTTCCAAAATAAAACCTCGACTTTATTTTTTGTCTTTTAAAATTTGATATAGTTTATAAAGTTTGCATGAATTTCAAAGTTCAGGTTTTAAAATGCAAAATTAAAATTGTGGTTTTATTTTGAGAAATTTGACAAGTTCAGGTATTAATATTGTAATTTCTCTAAACATTTTAATAGATTATCTTGAATAATTTTAAATAATATGTATAAGACTAAACATCGTTAGTGTTTTTCAATCCCGTCGTTTGAAAAACTCCGATCGTTGATCCTCTTTGGAATTTCATGACAATATCGTGCATGATCATAGCCAACCCTCGGCGAATTTTCTCCGTTCTTCCGTTTCATTGAGAACCCCAAAAAATTAAATTGATTAAAAAAACTATGCTTTAAAAAATTATAATTAGTTATTTATAGATTTGATAATTAATTGGTATCAAATAATGATAAATAGCTAATTAAAAATATTTTAAAAAATTATTAGTATTATATACAATAAAACAGTTTTCCTCTTTGGTGATCTATGTAAAGTCGTAATCGGTTTCAACCAATTGTTCTGAATCAAGTTTCAACGGAGTTTTCATTAAAAAAAAAAAAGTTTCGATGGAGTACTGAGTTAAACTTGATTTTTTTATTAAAATTTCATTTTGGATCAAATTAATCTTAGTTCAAATTTAATTTTAGACCATTAATATTTGAATCAAACCCAAAATTAATTTATGATTCCATTTCGTGAATTTTTAATCAGAAATCGTATATAGAATAAAAAATCTACATAATTATGTTAAAAATCTAAAATATTAGAATATTTATGTTATAAGATTCTTTCCCGTCATTTGTATCGTAAAAGAAATAACTAAGAAATTGTTGAGCGTTATAAATATAAGCCACATCTTCTTCTAGGACCAAATACCAAATACCCTATTAAAACATTCATATAGTATCCTATTATCTCCGAATTAGTTCGATGTTTGGTAAAATATTTTATTATAAAAAATTCAAATAAAACAATCGTTGTCTTATTCCTTTACGAAACACTTGGCAAATGAAATAAAGTAGCATCAAAATAGGAACACAGAAGCACCATAACTAAAGAACAAACGGGGAAGATATATATATAGGTTCATGCTTATTATTATTATCAATAGATGAACAACGTTCGGAATGCGTAGTTGGGCAAATGTGATGACTTGTGAGATTCCTGCTTGGCTTTTTGTCCAAAATATCATGTTCTTCGACCTGAAACAAGCAGGATGAATAAAAGGCGTTTAACAGAATGACGACCATCAGCTTGGTGGACAAGATCGTATTTTCACCTTACCTGTCCGCGATATTAATTATAATCTTTTCAATGTATGGTCGACATCTCAGATTCTGTCCCACGGAAACGCTGTGGAATATCCATCTAAAGAAGAAGAAGAATTCATTAATCATCTTTCAAAAAGTAAGAAGAAAGGAGAAGAAAAGAAAGACAACAGACCCCGCTATGAAGACGAGCGATATCGGGTAGCTCTACACAGGATATTATCAACGAAGGAGTCCTCGATTCAACCTGAAATGTTTCGAGATCGGATGGAATCATGTTTTAGAAAAGCTTGAATAAAACTTTTGAATATAATGAGAGAGTTGGGAAGTTCCATATGACGACATTCAGAAAGAGAAGATACCTCGGATGTGGAGGCCAAATGTTCACCATAAGTATCTATCCGCAGATTAATCTTCTGTCTATCGACATCTGCATCTATCTGAAAGGTTTCAAGATCTAGTGGAAGGCTTCCGTCCAGCCGCGTCTTCCTCAGAGTTGGACAATTATGAACTCTGATAAAGCTCAAACAAGGGAAGGAAAGAGCTGACCAATAGATGCTCTTCAGCTCTGGCAGGTCTTCCAATCCTAAACACTCTAGTCTATGAAAAGGCTTCCATGCGCCATTCCCCGCTTTCTCTTCCCTTATTATTTCTTCAAGTTTCCCGCATCTTGATACCCATAGGGAAGTAAGATATGGAGCATATTGCAACCAAGTCAAATCCTTTATACCTCCACAATTGAATATTGTTACCTCGCGCAGATTCCGTAACCACCATGTCGATATTTCTATCTCTATCTCCTGACTAAAATCCTCGAGATTTAGTGTTCTGATGCAGCGAACGAAACTCACATTTCTAACAAGTCTTTCCACAGCACAGTGATCACATATACTTATGGTTAGAACACTTAGATGGTGCAAAAGTTGTAATTCATCCACTGTATCCACATCTATCCTTGCCTTAGACCCAACTAGTCTCAATATTCTCAACCTCCATAGACTTGATATTCCATGAATATTCTCAAGCTCAAATGTTCCTTCCAAATTAAGGTAGATAAGTCTGTTTAACTCTTTCAAACCATCTGGCAATCGTTTTATCTTTGTCAATGATAAGTTGAGAAATCTCAATGATACTAACTTTGATATTGACTCCGGCAATTCATTGAGATCTATATTCACCGATAGATCCAAACATATGAGACCTTGCATAAATTGAAAGAAGTCATCTGATAGTTCCACCAACTTGTTATCTCGGAGGAACAAGGTCTTCAGCTTAGAATATTGAGGACCACCAGAAATCTTCTGGATCCGGTTACACATCAATGACATCCTCCTCACATTATTTTGATTCTTAATCTTTGGCATCTCATGTAAATTGGCACCCGCTTTTATGAAAAAAGTTTCTTCTTCTTTCCCCGTATCACATGCCACCCAAAGTGCCATTTCACGAACCACATCATGCATTTTCACAAAATCTTTGCCCTCTTCGATCAGTAAAGATGCATTGACAAGGGTGCCAATGATAGAATAACCCTGGTACTGAACTTTTTTTATATCTCCATCTCTATCTATAAGTCTCTCGCCTATCCAACAATCCACCAAGAAACCCTTGGAAATTCGATAATCTTCAGGAAATAGAGCACAATATAGGAAGCATAATTGGATCTTCTCACCCAATGGATTACGCATTAAATCATCATAACTGTATTTCAAAATTGAAAGGATCTTATCTTTCATACCTTTCAATTTCGCGTTAGATGATTCCAAGACATTGATTGCATAGTACCACTCTTCTACAGTCCTTTTGCGAGCCATGGCATCACCGACGACGTTTAACGCTAGTGGTAAACCTTGGCATTCTCTCGCTACTTTTTCTGCGAGATTAGGAATGTCCCGCTCACTTTCTAATACATTTTTAACTTTTTCTCGGAATAGGGTTAATGCATCATCACGACTCAAACATTGGACTTCCATCTCATCGTCGGCCTCCATGGACCCACACACTTCCCGAGATCGAGTGGTGAATATTACTTTACACCTATTCGTTCCATTAGGTGACGGGACTCCGATCTCTGTTAAATTTACTTTGCTCCATAAGTCATCCAACAACAATACAAATCTCTTTTCCCTCAAGGCGTTGTATATGTCAATCGCCCACCTAGTTTGCGTTTGTTGTTTCCATCCCTCGTCATTCAAGCCTAGCTTCTCTCCGATCTCTTCTTGAATCTTCAGAATCTGAACATCTCGAGACACCACAATCCAAATGACTATGTCAAAGTCATTTCCTTCTTCGTGGAACTTTCTGTTGATATGCTTGAGAAGAGTGGTTTTTCCTACTCCGCCCATGCCATATAGACCAAAGATTCCAACATGATCATTTCTAAGATGACCCCATGCCATTGCAAGCTTGGCCTCACGATCAACCATGGGTTCTGTGGGTATCATCTCCACCCTAGGTGGGGGGCGGATCTGGGTCACCACATCAAAGGCTCCGCTAGATATGAGATCGTCAACAACTTTGCACATCTTGAATATCTTTTTGCTATAGCGATAACTTGATACAAATTTTTTGGAACAGTATCCAGAAAGACATAATTGTTGAATTTGAGCTTCTCTAGCGTCAAGTAGGGCATGGACTTGGTTTTCAATGGTCTGTACCCTCGAAAGCCAATCCTGGACAACATGAAGTCGTGATAAAGAATATTTTCATTACAGGTGCTTACGTGATACAACCTCAATTGGATGAGAGATGTCAACGCATAGGAGAGGTCCTAAGGACTTTGGAATTGGACGCTAGAGACGGAGGATTTTACAAACTCAGACCTTTTATTTTTAAGAGTGGAGAATCCATCGCATAGCCCTTCGGTTCGGACCCCGGTCGATCCCGCGGGTCGAACAGTATCTCGGAAAATAAACCCTCCGGTTCTCCGCAATAGATGACAACTTGACAAACCATGCGGAACACATAAACCAACCGAAACTGACCGACTTAGGAGAAACACAAACTTCGGGAGAATATAGACTCAGACTTATTAAGAGTTTATTCATCAATCTATTCTGAAAAGAGAAAAAAAACACAAAATCATTCTAAATATTTTTTAGTATGAGTATGAGTTTTTTTTCCGAGTTTCGATTTTAGAAAAAAAAAACAAATCTTGTTGTATCTCGACAGTATTTCGCCTTAACCCGAATTGACTTTGTGTGGGGTAAATATACTCTTTGGAAAACGTGTATCCGTACCTCTAGACTCTCTATAACTTTGTGTTCATTAGTTGTGTTCATTAATTTCTTCTATCTCCGAAGTATTTCCCTTACAATCCATAACACATGTATGTAGAGCTCGACAATGACTCCTAAGTAACGGGAATGTATATTCGCATATCCTACAATTTAGGAAACTGTTGTATTTAGCAGATTTATTTCCCAGTTTGTTCAGCTAGGTTGAAACTCTAATTTCTGTATATATTCGGATGCATAGCCTCAATGAAGCTCGACCGGTTTTCTTTCAAACTCAAGCTCGATACGTGACATGGTATCAGAGCCCGAACCACCATAAATTCCGTTGTAACCTTCGAATCTATGGCCACCGAAAACACTTCCACCGAACCGACTCTGACCTTACCATCGAATCCTGACCCGACCAACACTTCAAACTCGACACCCAACATGAACGGCCGCGACAATGCAGCCACGATTCGACGTACCATATCGCCCTACGATCTGACGCCTAGCGATAACCCTGGCTTAATTTTGTCTCAACCATTGCTGCGTGGAGACAATTACGATGAATGGCCAATTAACATCCGTCAAGCACTTAAATCGTGGAAGAAATTTGGGTTCGTTGGTGGAACGATTCCTTAACCTGATTCTAATTCGGCGGACTTTGAAGATTGGGATACAAACAATGCCCTCATTGTATCATGGCTCAAAAACACGCTGGAATCACATCTCCGTTCCGATGTGGTTCATCGTGAATTTGCCACCGATTTGTGGATATATTTGAAGCGTCGATTTGGAAAGACTACTCATCATCGACTTCTCAAAATTCGAAGTGATCTTGCTAATTGTCGTCAGAACGGAATGACAGTTGAAGCATACTTTGGCAAACTCACTAAACTCTGGGATGATTTGGCAAATTTTCGGTCCTTGAAAGTTTGCAAATGCGGTCGTTGCTCGTGCGATATTGCTGCTGCATTGGAGAAGAGAGAAAGAAGACAAACTTTATGAATTTCTCCTCGGGTTAGATGAGACACGCTACAGCACGGTGAGATCAAATCTTCTCTCTCGACAAATTCTGCCATCACTGGAAGAAGCATATAACATGATAATCCAAGACGAGGACACTCATCATGCCTCGTATGCCCGAGAAGAACGACATGAAGTAACAGCATTTGCCACACGCACTGAACAGAAGCCTCGGCCAAAGCCTGCTGAAAAGGACGCAACTGCCATGTGTTCCAATTGTGGCCGAGCAGGTCACGTGGCTGAGGGATGCTTCCAAATCATTGGTTTTTCGGATTGGTGGGGAGAAAGGCCTAGGAACAGATCTGGACGTGGAAGGGAACAACCTTCTCCAATGAACCAGGGAGATCGTAGTCGACCTATACGAGCTAATGCCATGACAGTTGCCGCTAACTCGGCACTGACTTCCGCTCCCCCTCCAATAATCGAGGATGACAAACACATTGTTTCTGGCATCACCGAAGATCAATGGAGATCCCTGATGACGCTGCTCAACTCCAGCAACGTCAATTGCACCGACACAATGACTGGTAAGCCGCTCGACATTCCTTGGATTATAGATTCTGGTTGCTCTCAACACATGACAGGAAACAGGGTTGTTTTATCTGAACTATCACCAATGTCGCCGTGTTCTGTGATTTTACCGGACAGTCGGCATACTGTTTCTGTTGAATTTGGGTCTGTCTCTCTTGGCAACAGTCTGCGATTGTCCTGAGTGTTCTATGTTCTTGGTCTCCAAAAGAAAGCCATCGGATGCAAATGGATATTCCGAATAAAGTACAACTCTGATGGTTCCATTGAACGCTGAAAAGCAAGATTGGTAATTCTCGGTAATAATCAAACCGAAGGTATAGATTACGATGAAACGTTTGCACCCGTTGCCAAGATGGTAAGGTAAGAACGTTTCTCGCAGTCGCATCGGCAAAGCAGTGGGATGTTCATCAGATGGACGTTCATAATGTGTTCTTACACGGTGATCTTGATGACGAGGTATACATGAAACCACCGCCGGGTTTTACACCACTCTCTCCGCATCTTGTTTGCAGACTACGCAAATCTTTGTATGGTCTCAAACAAACCCCTCGATGTTGGTTCGCAAAGCTCGGTTCGGCTCTCCAGGATTATGGATTTCAGCAATCCCAATCGGATCACTCGTTGTTTGTCTTTGACAAGGGAAGTATTCGGATTCATGTTTTAATATATGTGGATGATCTTCTCGTGACAGCCAATTCTCCGGCAACCGTCAGATTGTTCAAAGACTATCTTGGACAGTGTTTTCACATGAAGGATCTTGGTACACTCAAATATTTTCTCGGAATTGAAGTGGCACGAGGACCACTGGGTATATCTCTTTGCCAACGCAAATATACCCTTGATATACTCACTGAGACTGGACTTTTGGGAGCCAAACCATCAAACTTTCCGATGGAACAGAATCATCGACTGGGACTGACAACCACAGAACCAATATCCGATCCTGAGAAGTACATAAGACTTGTTGGCCGGCTCATTTATTTGCTGGCGACACGTCCCGATATCACCTACGCAGTCCACATACTCTCTCAATTCATGCAAGAACCGAAGCTTGCACATTGGGAGGCGGCACTACGTGTTGTCAAATATCTTAAACGAAATCCCGGTCAAGGAATCTTACTCCGAGCAGATTCAGACCTTCGTCTATATGGGTGGTGTGATTCAGATTGGGCTGGTTGTCCGACATCTCGTAAGTCTCTTTCCGGCTATCTAATACATCTTGGCCAATCTCCAATCTCATGGAAATCGAAGCGCCAAAACACGATCTCCCTATCATCAGCCGAAGCTGAATATCGGGCAATGACGGCAGCAACTTGCGAACTCTTGTGGCTTAAAGGGTTGCTTGTCACTCTCGGTGTCAATCATGTTGCACCAATGGCGCTACACTGTGACAGACAATCGGCCATACAGATTGCCTCCAACGATGTGTTTCACGAGCGAACGAAACATATCGAGGTTGATTGTCACTTCATCCGACACCACCTCACGAACCGAAATATTCTTGTCCGGCACGTCTCCACGATTAATCAGCTCGCAGACATATTCACAAAGGCGCTCGGCAAGAAGGAGTTCGACGTGTTCTTACGCAAGTTGGACGTACATGACATCTACGCACCAACTTGAGGGGGGTAAACGGGAATGTATATTCGCATATCCTACAATTTAGGAAACTGTTGTATTTAGCAGATTTATTTCCCAGTTTGTTCAGCTAGGTTGAAACTCTAATTGCTGTATATATTCGGATGCATAGCCTCAATGAAGCTCGGCCGGTTTTCTTTCAAACTCAAGCTCGATACGTGACACAGCAGCTCATACACGTGAGGAGTCATCTGAAACTAGGCCCAGCTCATAACACCACACGAAGGATTCATTAATCCAGCAATCAGCTTCGCCTTACTCGCCTACACATCAACATACAAGGAAAATATTCCCTGCAGCAATCTCGATCCGAAAAGAAGGAAAGAAGCGTAGATTTAGGCTATGTAATATACTTGACAGATTTTTTGTATGTTAACTGATACATTAGTCGTTAGATTTCTTTGTATATATCAATACCAAATATTGCAATTCAGATGGGAAAATCATCCCTCATTTGTTCATCTTCGATTGCATCTCAAATAGTTAGAAACCCAAATACCATAAATTATTCAATCACTATATAATGTTTTGTTTATTAAATTCTTTTATAAAATTCAAATTTATAGTTTAAAATATCTCAAATATATTTATATATGACAAATGTTAACAAATATATTTCTATCAATAAAATATACTTAATTTTATATATAAAAATTTGTATACAAATTTATTATATAAAAGATAATGTATATAAATTTGGAAATAAAAAATATCATAACAAAAACTTAAATGTTAATACAAATTATAAGTATCAAAATATAAATAAATACAGTAACATTTATTTTTTGAGATATTTAAAATTTTATGATTTATATATATTTTCAAAACTAATAAATTTTTATATCAGGTTTAGAATAGAAATGTTTTGAATTAGATAGTCCATGATTTTTTTTATTCAAAATCAATAGATGATAGATCTTTAACATTTATTGAGGAAGAATTTTTATTAAGTTATATATTTTATGGGTATTTTTTTTTAAATTAATAATTGAGTTAGATAGTCCATGATTTTTTTATTCAAAATCAATAGATGATGGATCTTTAACATTTAATGAGGAAGAATTTTTATTAAGTTATATATTTTATGGGTATTTTGTTTTAAATTAATAATTGAGATCTTTAACATTTAATGAGGAAGAATTTTTATTAAGTTATATATTTTATGGGTATTTTGTTTTAAATTAATAATTGATTAATCTTTATAATTAATTTAAAATATAAGATAACGTTTAGTAAATTAGATTGATTTTTAAGTTTATCTTAGCCGTCACTTTTTTCCATTTGTTTCTATTTTTTATTCTTTATTTACTTAATTTATCTAATTTTCTTAGTTTTATCGTTTTTTCTTCTTTTTTTTAAAATAAAAATTACATGTCCACCATGCCACCATATATGTGCGTACTACAACCTATTTAATGGGTGAGTTGAAAGCAATGTGTGTTTTCAAATTCACGACAATGTTATACGCTTTCAGACTCGTTTAGACTCCATAGAAACAAGGTGCGTATGAAAATACAAACATTAATTCTCTTCTCTTTCAATACACATACACATTCATATATGATTTAACATTTATGTTTACAATGCATACATGTATGTATATATTTATGTTTATCTTGTATAAACAACCTTTGTCGTACAGAGAGTAGTGGCTGATGGGACTGTAACTCACTATGTTTTAGGACAAAATCAAGACCAAAGATCTCTTGTCCGAAATACCATCCAAGAACGAGGAGAATGGCGAAGATGGATCCGTTGTTGATTACGAATTAGTTATTGTTGTTGTTGCTTGCTGGATAGAACCGGAATGGATGGTTTTCGTATCCCCCTTTTTCTTTTCGTTCTAGCGACCCCCAATGACCAATCCTAGCACTCTTGGCCCAGTGAATATCGCTTATTCAACAAGTTGATTTGGGGTGTTAGGTTTCTTCCCATGTTTCTTGTTGGAATGATTCCTATTAGAATACACATCTTATTAATTGATTTTGTTTAGCTTGTTTTACCATCTGTTTACTCGTTTATATCATTTAGAAGTTGCAATGGTTCGGTATGGTTTTGATTAGTATTTCTCCAAGATTGAAGTTCATAACTTCCAGCGGGATGCATAGACCTAACTAATCCGGACTAAACCGGATATATATTCTAATCGTTCGTGGATTCGATGTAATGTTTGAATGTATGTTGGTGTTGGTGAGTTGGAGGAAGTGAAACTGTTCTATTACTTCATCAAATCCGAGAGAAACCCTAAAGAAGACCCTCATTTGCTTTGGTTAAACGGAGGACCTGGTTGCTCTTCCTTAAATGGACTTGTTTACCTAATTGGTAATCGAAAAATTCTAACTTTTGTATCGAGTTTGAGCCAATTTTTCCGATGTTTTAACGGTTACTCTAAAGCATTACCTCAGGTCCTCTGGCTTTCAAGGTTGGGGATTATAACGGACGTGTGCCTTCTTTGGTCTCTACCACATATTATTGGACTAAGGGGTGACATAAGGATCGAGCACAAATTGTATCGTTCTTCATTACAGGTTTTGAGTTTCTCTGTGTTTGATCGATTCTTTTTAAGGTTGCAAGTACGATATTTTAGAACAACTCGTTGGAATTGGATACTTGTATGCAAGCAAGAAATCCGCTTAAGAATAGACCTAGTGATACAAGAACAACCGATCAACTCTATGGATTCGTTCAAAAGGTGAAGCAAAGTCTAAACCCGCATCAAATTTAGGAGGCATGGTCTGAACCTTAGATATGTCATGAGAGTCGTCAGCGTTTAAACCGCTTATCTATATGCTTCAGTTACATATATAAACGTTTATTTCATGTCTATATTGATATATGGTATGATGCTTTTGTTATGTTCTTCTTTTGAAGTAGCTATTCAATCATCCAGAGTTCATCTCGAATCCTTTTTACATCGGTGGAGATTCTTACACCGGTTTAGTTGTCCCCGCAATCATTCAACAGATTTCAAGAGATATATGTGTATTTGGCTTGGACATGACATTCCTATGAGTTCTTATGTCTTGGTTTGAAATTGTTTACACACTTTAAGAAATTCTTCAACATGGCAACATTGCAGGAAATGAACAAGGTTTCAAACCTCTAGTAAATCTTTAGGGTTATATGCTCGGGAACCCTAAGACGAACGATAATTTTGAAATCAACTACCGAATACCATTTTCTGATGGAATGAATCTCATCTCAAATGAACTTTACGATGTAAGAACCTTCCATTTCTCTTATTTCGTCTTGCCAAAGCTAAAAAGGAGTCATCGCATAGTTCAAACATCCTCTTTGCAGTCACAATGGAGAAGTTGTCGAGGAAATTAATGGCTCCAACTAACGTAGAATGCGTTAAATTCCTTCTATTTTTTGACAATGTACCTTACTTTGAAACAACGAGCATAAACCGAGAGTTTATCATATATCGTCGATATAAACTTGCAAAGATCTTATGTTTATTCTGACTATAGTTTATTACAGTGTGTTTCAAGGATATTCCATGAAAATATTTTGATTCCTCAGTGTGATACATCCCTGAAGTTTTTCCAATAAAATCCAATGCAAAGATGATACCTCGGAGGATTTATAGATGCGAATTTCCCGGTTCCTGTTGAGATATATGAAAAATATTATGAAATATATCATATCATAAAGATCTTATCAAATTTGAAAAATAGAGATTTAGAGATATTTATAAATATTTGATGTATTCTCTAATTTATTTATTTAATTTGAGACTCTCATGTATTTATAATTCATTTGATTATTAATAAAGATCACATCATTCCGCATATTTCTACAGTTCCTACTTCAAATTGCTACGTAAGTAATCTTTCTCGCATTTAGTCCATGATTAACTTGTCGTGTGATACTAAATCAGTGCCTAACGCAGAGGAAAGTTGGCATATGCTATCTTCGTATTGGGCTAATGACGAAAATGTGCGGAAAGCGCTTAACGTGGTGAAGGTACACTAAGAATCTACATTGCAACTCGGAAGAAAACATTGAAAAACTTAAGGTTCTATAGGATTTATGTTACAGGAGAGTGTAGAAAAATGGGTAAAATGCAAATGGAATATACCTTACGACAATGACATCATAAGCAGCATACCGTACCATGTAAACAATAGCGTCAAAGGTTATCGGTCTATGATTTTCAAGTTAGATTTGCGATATATATTTTTTGAGATTTTGTTATAACGTTTTTTTAATATCGTTAATTTGAAAGATTCGATCTCTTGATTTGAGGATTTACAAAACAGCAGAGACCGTGACCTATTTGCGACATTTCTCGGAACTCAAGGATGAATAAGATCGCTCAACTACTCCATCGTCGATGACTGGAGACCTTGGATGATCAACAACCGAGTCGTCGGGTTACGACTCATCTTTTTAGCATTATTTCCATTCATTTAATCCCGAATTCATTCCTTTCCATCGCTCATATATGGTTTTCTTGTGCAACATAAGGACTTATGCAAACAAGATGGCATTTGTCACTATCAAAGCAAGTCCCTCTCTCTCTTTTTTCCTTTCTTACATGAACACACAAATTATGTTTGATTTTGTAGCACTGAAATTATATATGAAAATTTAGAAAATAAATAAAGTGAATATTGGAGGGTGGTGAGCATACAGTAGAGCTCAAACAAGAAGAAGCCTCCATCATGTTTCGGAGGTATTGAGTATTTGTGTTATAATCAAGAGCTTATATGCTATGCTTATTTATTGAAATAATTATTTTGCAATTGGTTACTATTGTTCTTGGTTGTGGAATAAAAAATGCTACATGAACCAACTACGTATAACAAAATAAAGTTGGAATAAACTATGGCGTTCACATAAACTAATAAATGCGGTAAACCATATAGTTTACGTACATATGTCACATCAATATTTTTTTTTATAATTCATAAATTCACCGCATCTTTGATCCAATTATATTTTTCAAAGAATTGAAAAAGTCCGGATAATTGCATGTATCTTTCCATGTTTGAATTTAAATACTAAATAAAGATATATTTTTTATATTCTTTTACCACTATACCATCCAAATTTAGATATGTCATATCAATGTAGGTATAGCTTATAGTGATACATCTAGAAAATTTTGTTATCGGGGGAAAAAAAATACAAACATTATGGAATCATTTTACAAAAAAAAAATATGTAAACGTTATGACGGTTTTTACATTTTTTATTAAAATTTTATAAATAAATTATATTTTTTTTAATTATTTGGATGGAGTATGGGACCCCATCCAATTCTAGGGAAAGCCGCCCCTGTATACGTATTCGAGTGTGTATATGTATATATATATATATATATATATATATATGTAATTGTATCAATTCAGAGGGTCATGTGTTTGCAAAACTTCATCTTCCAGATCATGAAATCGTCATATCAAATCTCCTATTTTGCTATGCCAATCCGCATTGTCTCATTTTGTCCTGTCATAACAAATTTATACTATATATATAAACATAAAAATCTTCTTTTATAAGTTTATTAACTAATATATATGTGTGTGCATATTTTTCTATTCAGCTGGCTTCCTTTTTAATAAGGATCCCCCTTTATTTCCATTTATATCTATGTTTATAGTGTTTTTTCCCCAAAAATATTTGTTTGTATTAGTAAAACTCCTTTTTATTTTTTCCTTTTCTTTACATCTTCCTAATATTTTATTATGCACATATATATGCGAAATGTCCCTTTATATTATGTAGTAAAAAAAAAGATTTGTTGGTATTTGTTTCAGATTCGAATTCTCATTTCTTCATGCAAAACTTTACATTCGACTCGATGTCAAGACTTTGCAGTTAGTTCGTCTCTAGAAGCAACGTGCGTCTTTAAATAGGTATTTTAGATTTTTTTTTTATTTTTCTGTAACTCGGTTTTAATTTTTGCTTTGTACTCAAACTTGATTAGTTCAATTGTTGAAACGGGCGCAAAGCGTCTTTATCGCTCCGAGTTCGAATCTCGAATTTGGAGAGATAACATATAATCCAAATCATATGGTTGGATCTCGATAACGGAATTAGTCTAGACTTTAGTATTTGATATCCGGTTACAAAAAATAATTGCTTTGGTTATTCACAGTTCGGGTTTTGCGGGTTTTTTTAAGAGATCCATTCCGTTATTGTTTCAGATTTCAATTTCATTTGAATTATGTTTTCTTATAAACCATTCGAATTATGCTTCCATTTAATTGTGTTATTAAAAATGGTTATTTAAAAAAATTGAATTATTTGATTTTTATATTATTTTTATATTAGGTGGAGAATTAATTCGATTTTAGAAAAACTATATCCCTTCAATTTTGAGATCATTTCGATTAGAATCCAATTATATTTCATTAGATTTGATTCATTTTGATTTTATATAATCCAATAGAAATGTGAACCTATTGTTAAGAAATAAATTGGATTTCAAAACTATTATTATTAACAAAGTTTAACGATATTCGTATAGATTTGACTTTTTAATTGTATACCTCAATGAGATCACATCCTTTGTCGTGCAGAGATCAATTGGTGGGCGTCGAGAACCGGCTCATACAGAATAGCAATCACTGTGTTTTAAGACACAACATCATCGCCAGAGGTTTCTTGTCTGAAACTCAATCCAAAAACGGAAAGAATGGCGAAACTTTATCGATCATCGATAGCGAGTTTGTTCTTGTTGCTACTTCTTGCGGGTCATCAAGCGGATTCGGGTTCGATCGTTAGGTTTCTTCCCGGTTTCGAAGGTCCTCTTCCCTTCGAGCTTGAAACAGGGTCAGTTCTGCCAGATTTCATATTAGGGTTTCTCGTAGTATGATTCGTGTAGTCAATTAATGTTGGTTGGTCCGACGCTATAACATCGATTTCGATTCTATTTATGAAGGTATGTTGGTGTTGGTGAATCAGAGGATGCGCAGTTGTTCTATTACTTCATCAAATCTGAGGGAAATCCAAGGGAAGACCCTCTTTTGGTTTCGTTAACCGGAGGACCCGGTTGTTCTTCCTTAACCGCCTTTCTGTACGAGATAGGTATTATAAGAATTTGAGATTTGTCGCCGAGTTTTAGCAGATCTTTTTCTTTCCGAACTTAAACTATGTCTTTCCAAAATGAATCTCAGGTCCTTTGGCTTTCAAGCTTGAGGATTACTATGGAGGCATGCCTTCTTTGGTCTCTACTACGTATTCTTGGACAAAGGTGAGAATTTTGTTGAAAAGGGTCAAGCATTGAGTACAAATTTGTTTCGAGTTTCGAGTTTTCTTGTATTGCTTCCTAGTTTGCTAGCATAATATTTTTGGATCAACCCGTGGGGACTGGATTCTCGTACTCAAGAAACCCGCGTGCGAATAGACGTAGCGACACGATTTCAGCCAAGCAAGTCTATGAATTTGTTCGAAAGGTAAATCATACGTATACTTGAGAGGTACATTGCGAGTTTCTTGGCATTTACGCTATCAATGGCAATTCAAATAAGCGGTGTGATACTTTTGATATGTTTTTTTCTTTTGAAGTTTCTCATCGATCATCCGGAATTCATCTCCAATCCTTTTTACGTCTTTGGAGATTCTTACGCCGGTAAGATCGTCCCGGCAATCGTTCAACAGATCTCAAAAGGTGTGTTTCTTCGTTTCTATGAACTTGAAATAGGGTTTCTTCGTTGAATAATTTCCCACTCGATAAAGGCTTACCCACACGAGGCCGATGCAGGAAATGAAGAAGGCCTCAAACCTCTAGTAAATCTTCAGGTTATCCGATTTCTTCAAATGATTTTGTACAAATATATATATGCTAATAACATCGTATATCTTCAGAAAAAAACATAAGAGGATTCATTTTTTTCTGGTACGGGAACCAACAGGGTTATGTGGTCGGAAACCCTGTAACCGATCCAAATTTCGATATCAACTATCGAGTTCCATTTGCTCATGGAATGGGGCTAATCTCCGACGAGCTCTACGAGGTAAAAAGAATATGTCTTGCCGCAGTTTCTTGTGGCCAAAGTTATGTTGTAATCCGACAGGTTCAAATCTCGTCTTTTGCAGTCGCTGAAAAGAACCTGCGGAGGAAATTACATAGTACCAAGAAACTCGGAATGCACCAAATTCATTCAAGATTATGAGGAGGTAACTTAATTTGTAAAAACGTTTCTTTACCATAGAAAGCAAGAGATCAACCGGTAAATGGAGAATTTATTTTACGGTTTCATTACAGAGTGTTTCAACGATGAACAAAGAATTTATTTTGATTCCGTGGTGTCATATATCGCCTAAGCCATTACAATCAGATTCTACACACAGACGAGACCTTAGAGGTTTTCCCGATGCGAATCTCCCGATTCCTGTTCTTGATTGCTACGTAAGTAATCTTTCCATGTATGCTTTAATATTACATTGTCGTATGTTTGGATTCAGCGCCTAAAATAAACCGATTCCCAAACATAACAGATATGTTCTCTGCATGACTGCATGCTTTTGCTTTTCACACGCACGCAGGAATATCGACGTTTACTATCTTCTGTTTGGGCTAGCGACGAAAGCGTGCAGAGAGCACTCCATGTCGCTGAGGTACAATATTATGAGGGCAATAATGTAATTATCTGTATTAGGGTTTTAACCTAACTAGGGTTCATGTTACAAAAGAATAGAGTTGTGAGATTGTGATTATAGGTGTCAAACGAGCAAGTTCTCCCCGGCTCGACTCGAGTCAACTCGTTTGAGTTCAATTCGTCATGCTCGTTTTCAAACGAGATAGAAAAACTTTGACTCACATCAATTCCCTAGTTTCCCGAACTAAACAAACCAACTCACAGGACTAGAAATAAATATAATACTTTTTATTTATATTATAAAAAGTAATACATAAAATGATATTTTAGTATAAAATTTAAATATTAAAATATCAAACTTAAATATATAAAAGAAATTATACATACATAATCAATAAAAAAAATTAAATTAACTCTTAATTTTCTATAAAATATATATTTTTAAAAAATAAACATCACATCTCGCGAGTTAGTTCATGACTCGTCAATCTAGCTCGCGAGTCTCGCGAACTGTGGTGAACTGGCTTATTTGACTCGTTTCCGAACGAGTTTTAAAAATGTTAACTCAACTCGCTAAAAAAATGAACCAATAACGAGTCAGTTCACGAGTTGAGATCGTTTTGATGTCCCTAATTGTGACTCATAACTAGGTCATCTTTTTTTGTAGGGAAGTGAAAAGGAATGGATAAGATGCAGATGGGATTTACCTTATGACCATGACATTGAAAGCAGTATACCGTACCATGTGAACAACAGCATCAAAGGATACCGATCTCTAGTTTTCAGGTCTACTACTATATATATAATTCTTTCTCAAGAACACATTTGTGTTTTACTAGTGTTTGAAAAGATGAACTAAGGGTTCGGAGATTTACAAACAGCGGCGATCACGACATGCTTGTGCCTTTCCTCGGGACTCAAGCTTGGGTAAGATCACTCAACTACTCCGTTATCGACGACTGGAGACCATGGATGATGAATAACAATGTCCTCGGGTAAAACATATCTTCTTTCTTAATATTCTATTTTTATTTCTGTAATGAATTAAGAATCGACCCCAAATAAACTAGTTCTTACAGTGTTCAATCGGTTTTCTTGCGCAGATACACAAAGACATACGCGAACAAGATGACATATGCCACTGTGAAAGCAAGTCTTCTTCTCCTCCATGAGGAAACACATACACATTTCTTTAGACATTATAGCGTCAGACAAGATTTTGATTTACTATACTTGTGTTTTAATTTTACCTTCTTATCTTTTTACTGTCCTTATCTATTCTACTGTCCTTTTGTCTTCTGCAGGGGTGTGGGCACACTCCAGAGTACAAACCAGAGGAAAGCTCGGTCATGTTTCAGAGGTGGATAAGTGGCCAACCTCTTTAGTTACTTAACCCTGCAATTATTATGTTGTTTCGCTCTTTGTTGCTTATTAGATTATTCATCGTTGAAGATGTTATGGCTTTTGATTTTCATTTATTTTCCTTTAAATTGAAGATAAAACTCATAAAATTCAGAACCAAATCAGACGAATATATCCCAATATTACATCTGGCTTCAAATAAATAAAGTTTTAGGTTTTTGTTGTAAAGAGACGGTCTTTTACAATTTCAATTCGATTTGTAAATGTAATCTATAGTTTTTCCCTTTAAAAATACGCATGGAAATGTCAAATAGATCATATCCATTTGGATTAATCATAATTTGTTTTTTGAATCAATGAAATAAATCAGAAACGAATCTATATACATACAAATTCACAAAAGAGAATATAGTAAGTGAAGGTATTTTTATAAATTTTATTTTAATTCTTAAAATGCGTAATACCATTTTTTTTCTATACAAATCTCGTATGTATAAACAAATATGTGCGAAATATGAAAAAGTCCAGAAATTTTAATTTTTTATGCAGTCTATATTTATTTATTAAATAATAGATATGAAAATAGCTTTAATATTTACTAGATTCATACCAGCGAATTGCAGCTTTTTTTCCATATTGTAATCTAACATAAATAAAGTTTTTCGTTTAAAATTTTTACCAAAAAATTGTTTATATTAAACATTTCTATTTCGAAATTTTTTTTCTTCGTGTGCAATTTTGTTCTTCTGTTGTTTCTTTTGTGGTGCTATTTTTCATTTATTTCATGTAAACATGCATGTATATTTCAGCACTTCGAGGTTCCGGTTCCCTTCTAATTCTTAGGGATGTCAATTAAGCCTGGAATCTGAAACCCGACCCGAATCCACTCGAAAATAATAAGGATGTAGGCCTAAAAAATATAGGTTCATTAAATTTTGGGCTTTCGGGCTTCGGACTAAATGGGCTACGGGCCAGTCGGGTCGAACCGATCGGGTCTCGGACCGGGCTTGAAGTCCATTAATTTTTTTTTCTAACCTTTTTTTCTAAACCAAAGCTTTATTTTCGTATGATTATCCTAACTTTTTTTAAATCATATTATATTATATATTGATAATCTTCTTTTGTATTATTTTTTTCTACTAAATCAAACCTAATACTTGCTATTTGATTATGTTTTTTTTGTTTTATATTTTTCTTCTTACTCTGAATTGATTTTCTTTCGTACTGGTGGGTTGGATTTTGTTCTTCGATACGTATAAATATATATGCTATATTATATATATATATATATTTGTGTATTTGAACCAAATGACGAAGTTTTATATTGGTTCAATCACCACTTTTTAAAATGACGAAAGTTTATTGTTTTAACCATATTATATTATATATATATATATCAATTTATATTTGTGAATTTTGATAGTGTAGAAACTTTCAAATATATATATTTTAAAACCTTTGTTTGCAAATGAACATATTGATTCTTTTTCCACAGGTTTCAAGTTAATTACATCATATAATATTTTTTATACTATATTTTTTTAATGTTTCATATTATTATCATCATCATCATCATCATCATCATCATCATCATCATCATCATCATCATCATCATCATCATCATCATCATCATCATCATCATCATCATCATCGTAGAAAAAAAATATTTTTATTTGATAAAAAAACCCGAAGTCCGGTCCGAACCCACCCGAAACCCTATAAGACCGGACTCCGAACCATCGATCGTAGGCCCGAAAAATAAATGGGCGGCCCGGCCCGGTCCGAAAAATTCTAGGCCCGGTCTGAACCCGGCCCATCCCGCCCATTTTACACCCCTACTAATTCTACTTTGGTTGGCATATTTTGACTTTCAAAAATTTATATAGGTACCGTTAAATTTGGTTCTATTCGTTTTCTATTTTTTCTAAAAAATTTATTTCTTAAAAAATATAATTTTATTATTTTATACTCTATTCAAAATTATTTTTTTATTTTAAAAAATTATACCAATTCGAATTCAAATATAATTATAAATTATTATATTTAAATCAAATCTATATAAAAACCACGAATTTGGATTCGATGTCAAAATATGATTACCGTGAAGTAATATAATATTTTTTTATATTTTATTTTCATATAAGGAAGGAAGCCGGTAAATGTCATGCCTCCCAGACCCGACTCTATAATCCAAATCCAAAACGCCCGGGTCAGGTCAGGTCGGGTCGGGTCGGATCCGGGGTCAAATCATACCCATTTAAATTGCCGCCCTCAAACTAAAACCCTCCATCCTAGGTTACTTTCTCGCCTCCGTCTCCCGCTTTGCTCATTTCTCTCTCTGTTCTACCGTGGCTCTGCTCCGTCGAATCCTCCGCCGTCATGCGTGAGTTCCGGTGTAGATCCGTCGATTGGAAGCCATCTCCGGTGGTTGCCCTCGCCACCTTTCCAGACGGCTCCAAGGTCGCCGCGGCTCGCGAGGACGGGGCTCTTGAGGTTTGGGTCGTTGCTCCCGGCTCCGTCGGATGGCACAGTCAACTCGTACGTACTCTGCGGTTTCCTTCTCGAAACCTAATTCTCCTGCTTTCGATTAGCTCGTTAGCAAGTCAATTGGATTTGTGGAGTATGTAGAGTTGATACGTGTTTTGGTTTTTGCCTTTCGGGTTTTGGTTTCTTTTCGACCTTTGATAGACCATCCACGGAGACCCTATTTCTAGAATCTCGTCCCTCGCGTGGTGCCGTGCTGGTTCTTCCGAT
>NW_010967605.1:312639-327275 GCF_000463585.1 Tarenaya hassleriana | reverse complement strand
CGGCTGATTTCGTCGAGCCTTGATGGAACGATCTCAGAGTGGGATCTTTTCGATTCGAAGCAGGTGAGTGTTACTAAATTAGGTTTCTTGCTTTCATAATTAACGGGGTGTTCGCTGCAAAAGATGAAATAGCATTCCCTTATTTGTTTTGTTTTACTCTTGCATTTATGTCAGATTAATTATTCTAAATTTCTACATATGTTTTCTTCAAATTCGATTGCTTAGGCTATGTGTTATTTAGATATCTCTTTTTTCTTCTATGTTTATACGCAGATTGTGCTAGAGTCTATTGGAGTCTCAATCTGGCAAATGGCTGTGGCTCCCACTAAGGAACCTTCCATTGATGCAGAAGGTAAAAACGCTTGGCAGATTCAAAATGGATACTTGAGCGAAAACACAGATGATGACGAAGGAAGTGAGAGTGGAGATGATTCTGATTTGCGTGCGATTCATAAGAAATCAGAGGATGAGTATATTCGAGTTGCAGCTGCCTGTGATGATGGCTGCGTGAGAATATATCGAATCTCTGGCTTAAACAAGTTAACGTGCTATAGATCATTGCCTAGGGTCAGTGGTGAGACATCTTTACCCCTCTTATCCTCATTTTTTTCTCCTTTTGTTCTTGTTGGCTTCTTCTTAGAGGTTTGTGGAACATTATCTTCCTAGGGCGTTCTTTAAGTGTGACATGGAGTCCAGATGCTCAGAGGATTTTTTCGGGTAGTAGTGATGGGTGAGTTTACTTTTAGTTCATAAACAAGCTTGATGCTTATTTGTTTGGAAAGTCAACAGTCTAATGCCAATTGATTTCAGCTAGTAATAATTTGTTGCTTCCCAACCACTTGTAGGATGATAAGATGCTGGGATGCCAACCTCTGTCATGAGGTATATAGAATAACAGTTGGCCTTGGAGGACTGGGAAGTGGGTCTGAACTCTGTGTTTGGTCGCTTCTTTCACTGAGGTACATGCGATCATCTTCACCTGTAATCTTTAATTATGTCGTTTCTTGCTGAGGAGCGATATGCTTTTTTTAAGGTGTGGAGTTCTTGTCAGTGGAGATAGTTCAGGAAATGTTCAATTTTGGGACAGCCACCATGGAACCCTTTTGCAAGCACATACTAACCACAAAGGTGATGTTAATGCTCTTGCGGCAGGTCCTAGTCATAACAGAGTTTTTTCAGCTGGCGCCGATGGAAAGGTGAATAGTACCTACTAATTTACAGGAATGTTATGTTGGGCTTATCATGTTACTCAGTAGATCTAACTGATCCTCTATGATAAGCTTCGCTGTGGTATTTGATAATAGAGGTATCTGTGAAGACCTATCTTTCTTGTTTGTTTCTCATGTACATCCCGTTTTTTAGATTGATGTAAAAACACAGAATAGCCTTTTTTTACATGATTTGAGATTTATAATTAAAAGAAAGAGTCAATTCTTTTGCCTAATCTTATAGTTTTAGCACATATGAAGAAAGAAAGTTGCCTGCTTATACTTGTGTTCAGATGTATGGGGTTTTGGTTGTAACTGTGTTGACTCTAATTCTGTTTCACTTTCTTTCTAGGTTATTCTGTATACTCTCTCTGGCAATACAGGTGGTTCAAAAGATATGAAGTCTCCATCTGCTGTCTATCAGAAGTGGGATTATATTGGTTATGTCAGACCTCATACACATGACATCAGGGCGTTAACTGTAGCTGAGCCTATTAGTCGGGAAGGTCAGAATGTCATCTCCGAGTTATGGCTTTGTCAATACGGTTTGCTATTAAGATCATATTTTGGATGGACAAGGTTGCAATATTTGCATGCATCTAAATGCTGCCGTTTTTTCTGCAGATTCCATTCAAGATGAAACATTTCTAAATAGAAATGCAAAAAGAGCAAATCGTAAAAAGCGCAGGAAGGAGAAGCCGGATGACTTAACCTACCATAAATGGGCTCTTTCAGGGGTACCTGTGCTCGTTTCTGCTGGTGATGACACAAAGCTCTTTGCCTATTCGGTTCTGGAGTTTACGAAATTCTCTCCACATGATATATGTCCCGTCCCTCAGAGAGTACCCATTCAAATGGTGCACAATACAGTCTTCAAACAGACTTCTCTTCTTCTGGTTCAAGGTGTATGCTCATTAGATATTCTGCGTGTTCACATAAGTTGTGATGCTACCTCTACAAAACCATTGATTCAAGTAAAGAGTAAAGATGCTCGGATCATCTGCAGTGCCATATCTAACTGCGGATCACTGTTTGCTTATTCTGACCAAATCAGCCCCAATCTATTTGAATTGAAGAGAAATGAATTTGCAAAGAATCCATGGAGTGTCAGTAAAAGGCGACTTCCCAAACTTCCATTTGCTCATTCCATGGTATTCAGTTCTGACTGCTCACAGTTAATAATAGCTGGGCAGGATAAAAGGATATATGTGAGTGTCAAAGTTATTTCATTATTCTCATAGTCTGAGTTAGTTGTATGTGTATGACTCTATATATAACATCGTAATATTTTTTATAGATTGTTGATGTTGGTAGCATGGAAGTGGTACACACTTTTATGCCACGCGGCAAGGAGCATGAAGGTGATTCTCAGCCTAGAGAACCCCCAGTAACAAAAATGTATACCAGTTCAGATGGTCAATGGTTAGCTGCCGTCAACTGCTTCGGGGATATCTATGTATTCAACCTTGAGACGCAGAGGTGAGCATTTTTGTGGTACTTCTTATGAAGTGAAATCCAAACAGAACCATACCTGGTGATGTTTGATAGCAGGGCTTCCATTCCATTCGGCTGCATGTGTTTTCATTATTCGTTATATTTCTTATTGAGTCTTAAATTTGTATTTTTTTCTCTATGAGACAGGCAACACTGGTTCATATCAAGATTGGACAATACATCTGTTGCAGCTGCTGGTTTCCATCCTCGAAATAGCAATGTGCTTGTGATGTCAACCACTTCGAACCAGTTATTTCTATTAGATGTGGAGGCAAGACAGGTGGCACACTGGTCATTACTCAGAGATGTTCTGCCAGAGAGGTACAGAGAGTTTCCTGGTGAGGTCATTGGGCTCTCGTTCTTGCCATCAGCAAGTTCATCATCCGTAATCATTTACAGTTCCAGGTACTGCTTCCTACTTCTATTTTTGGCTAATGTCTTAGACGCATCTAGAACTTTAAGCTGGATAGAGGGTACTAAGCAGTACTTCTGACCTGCTAGTACTATGCATGTTTAGCGTTAGAGATATGGTACATGTGGAATGAGCTCAGAACGTCTATTAGTTGGTGAATACACCTGAAGCACAGGAACCAAATACCTTTAGAAGAAATCTATGTGTTTAGAGCATTGAATATTACGAAATTCAAAATTGATTGAGCTATGCTCAGTGCATGAGGATCGGAGAGAAACCCGTAAAGAGAAGCAAGTGATCCCATCCCATGAAAAACAGAAAGTGGGTATCAATAATGTTGATGTCATTGGCAACAGCAGCTTGATTTTTCCATCAGTTTCTTGCAAGTTTGCTGCCTGATGATGCATTTTAGATAGTTTGTTTAAGTGAAGATACCTGGGCAGAGTAGTTTTAGAATGGGACTTGAACATCAGCAGTGTTGTTCTATATATTTTGGTATTGTCATATCTGGCATCCAGTGTTTTGAGTACATACAGTTTATGTCGTTCCATATGTATGCTTGAGAGTTGAGACTGAGACAATCATACGCCCATATCTTTACATCGCAACTTTTGCATGCATGACAGGGCGACATGTTCCATTGAATTTGATATGACTGCGGAACTCGAAGACACGACCAGTTTACAAAACGGAGATCTTCCTAAAAGGGTAGAAGGTAAGCTCGTGAATGGCGGTCTGAATTTCGGGAATGGAACCCGAAAACGTCCGATAGAGGATGATCAATTATTAAGCTGCAAGTGGAAACAGAACTTTGATGTCAAACCCTCCAATCACCCAATTCTATTCGTTGGGCACCTTTCCAAAAATTCTGTCTTGGTAGTAGAGAAACCATGGATGAAAGTTGTCAAGAGTTTGGATACAAAGCCACTTCACAGACATATTTATGGCTTATAGGGTAGGAAAAAAGAGAGGGTCACTGTATGAGAAAAGAGTGACAAAGCAAAAACACTTGCTTTCTTTTTGGGTTATTTCTCTCGTTGGGCAATGTGGGGAGGGAGAAAGTTTTGGGAATATAAAAGCCATGTTGTGTATTGTGTAATGCCACAGAAAAAAAAAAAGAATTTGGAAAATCCTAAATTAGTGCTGCCTTTTATTCAGGGTTTTTTACCCAAATAACTCACTTGGGTCGCATCTATTTCACCTGTACACTACCGAAAACATAACACATTTTTTTTCCTGTGAAAAGACGAAATTACCCTTAATGAATTACGATATTTATCCGTTCGAAAACAACTTCGTTATTACGACTTCGTAATTAAGTCTAAATATAGTTACAATTGATTCTAAAAGAGGTGACAAAAAAATTATCTGTCTTATTTTAGTTATATATCAGTTATATGTTAGTCGTAATAAGGTCGCAAAAAATAAAACGAAAAGGGTATTTCGGACTTTTCCAACCGAAAAGTGGGTTAAAATTGAAATTTTTTTTTTCGGTGGTGTACACTGAAATAGATGTGACCCAAATGGGTTATTTGGGTGATTTTCTCTTTTATTCAACTCATGTAACTCGGTATGTCATTTTAGTGTGATTGGACTGTCTTAAACTCGATGGTTACACAAATAGGAATTGAATATATTATATCCTGATTTTCGATAGCTTCTATGGTTTATAAAAAAAACAAAGGTATGTTGTTATCTCCAAAATTGATGATGAGTTCAAATAACTTGTGAACTTGTATAGATTGCTTATTTACTGAGAGACATTATTTTAGTTATAACTGACATGAACCCCACAAAATTTATCACACGGCACAACAAATAAACAAAAATTTTCAAGACAGAGAGACAATATATGAAATGAAATCCATGGTTGAAATTTTGTAACTAAACTATAGAACCAACACCTAATCAAACTTGTAATCGAAATCTATGTCCAAGTTCGTAAAGAAAGTGCTAGATTACAACAAAATTACTGATAGAAATATAGGTTCGGACTTTTCCAAAAAAAAAAACGTTCTAACCCACTATAAATCAGAAATACTATTCAGTTTTACAAAGGTTATTGTTGACTTTCACTATAAATTTATGTCCATAATTTATAGGAACTCCTACCAATTTGGTAGTATTAGAGGTTTAATATGATTCTAAAGGAAAGTTTAGATCTAGATTTCTATTGTTCTCAAATAACTTAAAGAATAAATCTCCTCACAACAAAATTGTGTTCTTTAAAATTAATATATGTCAAGCTTTTATACAGTTATAAATATAGATGAAAAGACAAATCTATAAATATTAATAAAGAGATTTAAAGAGATTTGGTGAACCTAAATGTTTTAAATTTTGATTGGCTATGAAAAATATTTATCATAGAATAATAAAAATATATTTTTTTTCCATTAAACAAATAATTCATATCATTTTTTATTAAATTTATATTAACTTAGAATTAAATGAGAAGATATTAAACGATTAATCCAAAATGAATGATAAGAATTAAATTAAAATTTTTAAAATAATCTAAAATGAAATAATACAAAAAAATAATAAAATATAATTATAAATATCGAGAATTTTTATATATCGGTGAAAAATTAAAGTTTTTGTAAGTTATAACATTATCAATTCAAAATTTCTTTAATGCTATACAACATAAAAATGAAGACAAATTGAAGATCTATGAGTTCAATTGCATTTGAATTTGTTATATGGAATCGGACATTGTTTTAAAAGATCAACCAAACATTTTATACACATAATTGAAATAAATAGTTTAAATATTTTTAATTTTTTAATTGGTTTGAGTTTTGCTTCAAATATTTGTTTTTTTGGATCTTAAAAGAATCCAAATTTGAAATGAAAATGTTTGATATTTTAGAGTAAGTCAATGAAACAAGATTGATAAAATTAGTGCATATCGTATTGTGATTATAATAATAGATACATCTAATGAATTTATAAAAAAAAAAACAACAATCATTTCATAATAAAAATAATCATACCTAAGTTTATTTTATTGTTTATAGTGTTCTAATAGAAAATTATGTTGAAAAGCAAAAACACAATTGCAACAATGAATATATTACAAAATTGGAGTTAATGTTAACCACTCGTCATCTAGAGGGATCAAACGGTAATATCAAATATGTGAATATATATATCTCATAATAGAAAACTCTTTAACATACCATTTTATGTCACCGAATAATATATATTTTATAAATAAAATTATTAAAAAGTTAGAATTTAAATTAATTAATAATGTGAAAATACAATATACAAATTAGAATTTGATATAATAGATATAAATTTAATTTTTTAAGTAGAGAATCAACCTAAACAGTATATTAACTAAATATTGGTTGACATCATATCTAACAACCAAAACTTCGTTAGGATTTTTTGCGATGTCAAGAAAATACGAAAACAAATTAACTATTAAATAATATAAAAATATACAATTGAGAAAAATAATAAAAATAAAATTAACTAAAAACAAATATATAACATGATAGATAAAACCTTAAAAACTCTACAAATATATATAATTATACAAGAATGAACTATTATCTGTTTTGCACTAATATGTTGAATTTCAATTTTTATAAATTTTTCAATTAATTTTATTATTGTTAATCTAATAATTATTTAGGATTATTTTATTTGTAGACGATAACGATAGATAAATGATATAGTATTTTTAATCTAATAAATAGTTAAATCGCCGTAATAACAAATAAACGAATATATATGACAAGAAATCTCCGGATATAAATAAATCAAACAAAAAAATCAAGTAGTTCGTGCAAGTAAGATTTTATTTTAACAAGATACAATTCTATCCAAAAGATTTGTTTTTTTTTCAAAATAAAAAAATCACAATAATTTACTATAAATATCCATCACGAGTCACATGGATGATCTCTCACATATATAATATCTTTCACACTAAGAAAATGGCTTCTCTAAAAAAATATTCTACTATTATTCTTTCTATTTTCTTGTATTTATACCACCATAGTTTCACATGACGGTCGAGTCATCACCATTGATGGCCAACGTTGAGTTCTTCTTTCGGGTTCCATTCATTACTCGAGAAGCACACTCAAGGTTTAAAAATTTTCATTTTATATTTTATAATATATAATATTAATAAACCATATCACAATTTTATATATTTGGTTAATTTTCAATTTTTATAGATGTGGTCGGATCTTATAAAGAATATATATGTAAATTAATATATATAATTAAGTGTAAAATATTACCTTGGTGATGTCAGATGATAATTCCTTGGTTTTTTGGGTGTAATTGAATGTTTAGATTTTTTTTTTTCTATTATTAATATTGACATTGTTAGAATCAACTTCAAAACTAATATTGTTTTGAATATTAAAAATCAAATTGATAAGATAATAAATATTAGATTGATATTTGCATAATCAAAACACAAATAGTTATAAACTTAGCCTCATTCATCATCGTGATCCAAAGAAAAATATTGATATTTCATTCAAATGTGCAAGTGAAGAAACAAGTTAGTTCTAATTGATTGATGTATATTATATTGAAGTCTCTTCTAATACAATTTATTTATGTTCGATACCAACATTTGACCCATCAGGATACCGATTAGTCAACGGTAACTTCACTTTTTGAATGTTTAATTGTACTAATTGCAGTTGTTATAACTTTTTAATTCAAAAACGTTATATTAAGGAGAATTGGATAAAAATGATATTTGTTTAGTTTTTCATGATTTTATTTGTTAGATTGATAGCAAAATAACCTCTATATAGATTTTTATTGGGTTGTGGTCATAGTTAGATGTTTGAAATCTACTTTATATATTTAACATCTCTTCAACGACGCCGAACGCAAAGATAAGAGGAAGGAGACGACCACAAGATTCACTCATATCCGCAAATTCTAATGGAATCGGACTTGTTTTTCCATAACAATTCATATATTATGGAACGATGACAAATCTTATATCTCAAAACAGTGTAAATTGTTGAAATATTAGTTAATATCTTATTAAGTTTTGATTTGGATATTTCTCGTTTGCTTTTCAGAAAATATGCACATTCACGATTAAAAATATGATTAAAAATTTATCGGTATCAATATCAATAGTGAAAAAATTAAAACATTCAACTCAATCAAAGAAAACCAAGGGATTGTTAACATCTTTATTTGATACAATCAAGATAATTTTATATACTTAATTATATACATATTCATATAAATTGTTGAACTTTTTTTATCAATATTTGGTATCAACATTTAATCCCTCTTGATAATTAGTGATTCAGGTTAATTTCACCAAAATAATATTATATACTTCATTATATACATAATACATATAAATCATTGAAGTCTCATTCTCAATATTTTTATCAACATTTAATCCCTCTTGATAATTAATGATTCACGTTAACTTAAATTTTAAAGCATATTCAATTGTATTCATTGCATATGTTGTATTTTTTTAGTTTTTGCTTTCCATTGAGAATCACATTACTCATTAGTCTAAAATGATCTCGAAGAATACTCAAAACAATACAAGAATAACTTGAACCATTGTGAAAAATATTGCATGAATACTTGTTTAATTATAATACTGGTGCAATATTGTTATATTCACACATAGATTTAGTGATTATAATCATACTCGTAAGATGCATCTATTATAACAAATAAAATATCATAACAAACTAATTTTATCAATTTTGTATCATTAACTTTCTCAAAAATAACTAAAATTTTCACTCTTACTATAGATTTCTCCTTAAACCCAAAACAAGAAATATTTAATACAAAACTTAAAACAATTAGAAAATTACAAAATACTTAAAATATAGGCTTTGAATAACCCAACAATAATAATGTCTATAACTTAGCTAGAGCGTGAACCTTTATTTTTAATAAAATTTCATTTCACATTTCTTAATAAAAAGAAAATCTTGTAAGGAAAAATAAGAAGACCTCTACACAAGGGTAGAAAAAGATTTTATAGAAACTTAAGCGTAATTTTTTTTCAGAGTTGTGCATGTTTTCATCTAGAGAGATGAATAATGATTTTACAGATTAAATTTTCTTTTTAGAAGAATTCTAAAGATACTCTCTTTGAACCATAATTTTAGAAAACACACCATTTATTTTACGAAAAAGATAACCATAAAACTTTTATGCGTTTTAAAAAGAAAAAAAATGAGATTGTAGGAGACAAAATTCTTGAATATCCATATTTATTGAAGGTCTCAAACTTCAAGCTTGTATATTTCACATTTTGTTTTGCAAAAGCTTAAAACACAACAAATAAGACTTATTTCTTACAAAGAAAAATTGAAAATTTTACATTTTTTTCATAAAAATTTGGAATTTTATACTTAAAACAAATAAGAAAAACTCAGTAAAAAAAATTGAGAAACTAATTTGATGTATAACCGCTAAAATGTTAAGTTTTTCTTTACACAACACAATTTTTATGGACAGAGGATATAATTATAAAATTTTAGGTATTTAAAAAAGACGATAGAAGACAACATCTAATAAGAATATACCTCTAATTAGAACCCACAATATTTTTTTATATTAGAATTTGATGTATATTAATCAAAAAGGGTGTACATAATACATATGATCTGAAATCCACACAAAAAGACTATGCTAAATAATCTTATAAAGAAAATCTATTATGAAAACAATATTTATACAATCATAATCGCAAAGTCTCAAAACCCACAATATTATTTTTAATACATTATATTTTGTTATAGGAATATATATACTTATATTTATTGAAGTTTTGAATGGAATTAATACTCTTTCCTTTTAGTTTTATAAAACGTTTTAGATTTAATCAATACATACTAAGAAAAAAGACATGTTATATAAAATATTCTTATTTATTGTGTAGAGAATTATTATTTTGAAGCCTTTAATTATTCTTAATAAAGGGTAAAGTTAGAAAAATATATTTTATATGGTCTCGGACACATATTCAACTTGTGTTTTTTGTTGGTTTATACCTTTATTTTACTATTTTATTATTTTCCATAAAAAATACTTTTGTTTAAAATGTTTTTTTTAAACAATCACTTTTCTTTTTCTTTTGCTATGATAAAGTATCATTTTATTTTGGGGTTTATCCCATAAAAAACATTCAACTTCAAACATTCAACTTGTTTGAAGTTGCAATATCTTAAAAAAAACCTCCAACGTGATCAAATCTTCCAAATTAAACGACATGTTTGTAAATCATCCCATATTTAACATTTGACCAAATTGACCAAAATTTCCGATATCAGAGTGATGATGTGGCTAATCGGAATGTTGACTCTTACGTCATATCACTGTCACTTCATCATTTTTTAAAAATATTATTAATCTAATTTTATCCAAATTTTTTTAAAAAAAAAGAAAAACAAAACCTCCTTTCTGCGTCGCGATTTATTTCCCATTCGTAAACCTTAGAAATCTGTCTTTCTCCTTTGCTCTCAAAATTGATTCCACTGGAGAGGAATACACATACCGACGATTCCACCGATGACAGGTATGTCTTTTCATTCATCTCTTTGTTCTTTCATCTCCTTCATCTGTCATTATTCCTCTTCCGTCAGTGGGCTTCTCCTTGGTCTGAATCGATGAATTCTGTCTTGTCATTCTTTTATTTGGTCTAGTATGGATTGTCTATCACCTGTAGCTCCATAATTTGTTTTTTCTTCAATCCGAAGGTCTGAATTCGTTTATAATGTTTTGATTCATTCGAATTTGGAAAACTGTAAATGAGATGAAATCTTGTTAGGTTAACAATCATGATTACCATTCAAGTAATAGTATGTCTCTTGATGCCTAAAAACCAAAAATCATGTTAAAGATTCATATGCTTCCAAAATATATATGTCTATTGTCTATTAAATCAGAACATCTTGAATTAGTCAGACATACAACTAAAAAAGTACATAAGTTCTTAAATTACTAGTTGATATTACTTTCCATTGATTTTGGTCTTGGAACTTGAAATTGTCTACGCATTGAACTAGAGATGGAAGTGGCATTTGGATTGATATTCGGAACAAGAGATGGGATGGGGAGTTGAAGGAGACGTCGTCGTCTGGTTGGACGAGGACATGGTGCCGATTGAACCGTTTGACTTTTTTGGATGTGTTGCGATGTCCCTATAAAAAGAAGATGATATTAATATAAATTTGGTAAAATATTACATATGAATATAAAGTGTGACATACCTTCAACCGAAGTCTGAACATTCTGGGAGGTTTGAGTCGCTACTTTTCTTTTTGAACTCGAAGCCTAAGTATATCACAAATGAAAATCACTCCGACGTACTATTATTATTATTATTATAAACTTTGGTTTTCAACTTAATTTATATACCTTTTTAGGTCGTCCTCTTGTTCTTTTTGATCCATAAAAGTTTGTGGGTTCGTTTTTGCGCCCTTTGCATTATGACCAAATTGTTTGCACTGACTATATCTCTGGATTCGTCCATGACGTGACATAGACCCAATCTTTGTTGGAGATTCATGTGGATCTTTTCTTCTATGAAATTTTCTCGGTCGGCCACGCTTAATTCTCTCATCTGATACTTCAACAGGGTCTTTGTTTGTTTTTTTCCATAAAGGTTCTCCGTTCACAGGCATTATATTGTGTTGATAAGTTGCTTCCCATGTTGTCTTCGGGTAATATTCCGAAACAAACCTTCCACAGAAAACAATTATAATCAATATAGCCATCGCATGTCAACATCTATATATAAACATTATATTGCGTTCCTTACATCTCAACATCTTTCTGTTGCTCGTTTATAACAGCCACCGCATGTTGACATGGAATGCCTGACACATCCTACTTTCGGCAAGCGCAACGCTTCCCCCTTAGATCAACCATAAACCCAACACCGAACTCCAAAACTTCATATGTATCATGGTTCATAGCCATCACCTCACAATAACGTGATTCCTCTCGAGATTTCTTTAATACCTCCATAGCATGAGGACTAAAGTTAGTCAAACATTTACTGGTCAACTTTCCCCTATGTGAAATTCGTAGCATAGTATGTCTATGAATAGTTTCCAACATGTCGATGATAGGACAGTTTCGCACCTCTTTAATCGAGCTATTAAAACTCTTCGACGCATTGTTGGTAACGTCTGAACACTTTGAATTTGATGTGAAGAAGGTGTGTGACCAACGTTCCGGTTCTTAGCGTAATAGATGATCATATATCATAACTCTATTAATATATGAACATATGTTTCATTTAAATCATTTGTCTAATATGTACCTTTTGTTTATCAGATATGAATATCAGATTGTTTCCTTCTCCACGCTCTAGATCCGTTTTTAATTTTCTAATGAACCAGCTCCAAGTGTCAATGCTTTCTACTCTAACAACAACACATGCAATTAGATAGATTCCATTGTTTGCATCTCTCTCAATCGCTGCTAGAAGTTCACCTTTCATGTCATTTCAAGAAAGCGCCATCCAATCCTATGACGGGTCGCATTAAACCTGACATCCAAGTCTCCGAAGTGAATCGAAACAAATGTAGAAGCGACTAAACAATTGATTCCCATTAACTTCCTCTATCGCAATCTCAGTTGTGGTATTGGGATTAGCCCGACGAATCTCAGCTTCATAGTCCCACAACTTGCCAAATTGGTTCTTGTGCTCCTCCATCACCAATCCTAAACCAATGCGTCGAGCCTTCCAACATTTAAACTTGGAGACAATCATATTGAAACGTTTCTTTGCTTCATGTTGCATATCCTTAGCACTAAAGGATACTTTGCTTCTCAGATCATCGGCGAAGAGGATTGCCATGCGTCTCATTGTAAACATTCTTGCTTTTCCATTCGCATCATGGTTGTGATAAGGATGATATACCTTTATCATATATTTGTTCAAAGGTGTCTCCACTGAGCAATACAATCGACATGAACAACTCTTACGACTACATTTGGCTTCATATCTATGTTGTTCTAACCTCTTTGTTTGAATATCATGTTGAGTGTCCAAAACATATTGAAACAACGTTTCAATAAACTCTTCTCTTGTGTGAAACGTCTGACCAAGATAAAGAATTTCTCCAAGTTGACGTGATGGCATTGGTTCTTTTCTTATTCTAGGATTGTCAAAAGATTTCCATTCTTCATCGGTGTCCAATGGCGTACTTGGAATCTTGTCATCATCGTATTCTTTTTCACTGATACACGGTTTTTCTCATTCGAGCATCCTCCTTTCTGCGTAGCTCAGTTACCAACTCTTGAAAACTTTGTTCATCAATATCCTTATCATTATCACCCCCAAACTCACTATCAACATCAGTATCATCTCATTATCATTATCAACCCCAATTTCATCAGGCTGTTCAATTCTTTCATCTCAACCATCACCAATCTCATCAGACTGTTGAAATATGGGTTCTATATCTTCAGGTACATGCTCAACATATAAATCAAACGTTCCGACACTTTTTGTTGAATTACACATCTCTCGTATTTCCTTATCAATCTTTTCTCTAATTCTTCTCCTCTTATCAAATGATTCATGTGGTAACTTATACCACATCTCATATATTGGCGAATTCCAACCCTTGCGATGGACATAATCTTCAAAGGCATACCAACTCAAATAATCAGGATCTATTGTAACATCTTCTACAATCCCCTACATATACCCCCAAACTCCATCTTTATCGTAATCTATAACCTCTCCCACATGAATCTTAATATTTATCATCTGGTCACTGTGATAATTGAAACACAAAATTCACTAAGACATTATGAAGAAAACATAAACACAGACCAATTAGAATTGACAATTGAAATAACAAATTAATAGAAACTCAGACCGTGAGTTCATCTCTTTAACTCAGAGGAGAAATACTCAACAAATAGAATTGACGATGACAGACTTGTCCTTCGACCACCGGTGGATGAAGGAGGACCAACGACTTCACTTACGATGAATCGACGAAAGAAGAGTTAGGAGTTATTCGTGTTGGTTGTAATGCTCTACGATGATCCGTGATATGACATTTTGACTATGTATTGATTCATTGGTTTATGAATGCATTACTTTTCCCGTTATATGATTAGCATGTTTGTTATATTACGGTAAATATCCTTGAATCATTGCAGATGATTCTAAATTCCCTGGTCAGTTATCATTGTGGGAACAATGATGAATTAAGACTAGCATGATGTGTGATAGATGATTATGATCATATGCATTAGATGCAAATCACAATCATGGGTTCTCGTTTGGAAAGCCCCGCCACAAACCCTAGAGTATGAACCTCAGACGTCCAAAACACTCATGAGAGCTTAGAGAAGCTTGATTTCGAGTTATAGAGATTGGAATATCGATTCCAAGTCAAGGACATCGGTTTTCTCTTCACAAATCCTAGCAGATACGTTCCAAAGCGTTGGAATTCATCCCGCCGGTGTGGATACGTGTAGAGGAGTTGCGCTTTAAACTCTAGGTTCTTAAAACA